>NC_081346.1:4081728-4336247 GCF_029784015.1 Lycium ferocissimum
TTGTTTTATCCCGGCCATTTATCGAAAACTTTTTTCCCCCTCCCCCAAAAAAAGGGGTGATATTTTACTTGACCATTTGGGATATTTGTTGTTGTTTTTGTTATTGTTGTTGTGTACTCTAAATATCAAAGTTGAGAAGTATATTTGCCCCTTTTTCAAATAAGGTATCAGAATATCTTAAGACGCTGCATTAACCAATCACATATTTTTCATGCTCCTTTTACAGATAAATGCTTGTGATTATAAACTTTCAAATACACATCATTTTACAAAGATTCATTGATTCAGAAGCTCACTATTCTTAAATATAATCCTCCCACGTGGTACATACAATCTTTCACGTCGAGAATGAAACTTTTCTTGCAAAATTTAAAATAATGATTTTTTTTTTTTTGTAAAATATAAATTTAAGGGTCAAATTTTAAAGTTAAAAAAATGAAATAAAAATTTTGGAAATGAAATCCTACTTTTTAGAAAAAATTGAGATTTGAAATCAAAATTTGAAATTAAAAGTAAATTTTTTGTTCAGATATCATAAACAAACAATGTTTTTCAAATCAAAATTTCAAATTTGAGTTCCAAATTGGATGACCAAACGCCTACTAGGGGCGCTTCCTTGATTTGTGAGTAAAAATAGCACGCCTATGGAAACAACAGAAAAGTGGATGGTAGAAAAGTAGATAGTACATTTTACAATGATGTCACAATAGTACAAGGCTACAAGCCATTTAACAGTACATTAGGCCGGTTGTCATTACAAATCAGATGACCTTTACTTATAGTTTATATACTGTTGTCCAAAAAACAGAAAAGAACTCAGGTTTACAATTTTATCCTCTTAAGTATTTGTGGGATTTGCCTTAAATTTAAATGTTCTCTATTTCACTTGCTTAGAATAAGCAATAGTCTCTCCTTTTCCTTGTCCCTTCCTCTCCTTAAAAGCAAAGGCACGTATTTGTGCATATGCATCGCTTTATTTTTCTAATGTAATAAATTTAGTATAAATATTAATTACCTTTTCTACTCTATTTTTTCCTGCTAATGGAGTGGGTTTAAAGGGTTTCATGGAATGATGATTACACAGGTGTCACAATTCAATTGCATCAACATTCAACACTTACCTTACTTCAATTATGGAGCTGTACAAACAAAGGTTATTCGCATGTGATAAAGCATTTAAATAATAGTTACTCATCCCTACTAGATTTTAGGTCACTGTGATATCAACTTTTTTATTTATTTATTAAAGCACTAAGACAACAATCGTTGGCTTATTTAATCAAAATGACACGCATTAAAAAACAATTTTTGTAGCTAACGGAGGGACTAGTGCAAGATCGTCACGATAAATAATAATTAGGTTTAACGATTCACCTATTTTTTACTGAGTAACCCGTGCAATAAACATCATTGATTAGTTTCGATTATTCACATCCGTGTATGAGAAGATATTATAATGTATGTACTAATAATGCAGAGCTTATCCAAAATTAAGACAATGATGTACCTACATCTGGTTAGCTGCTGCTCCTAATACCTCCATCCGTCGTAAAAAGTCAAAAAGACTTATCTAAAAATAATCTTTAATGTGGCTCATGAGGTGTGTAGTATTCGAATTAATCAACATCATTATACTAGATAGAACATTATATTTCTGAATTGCCAAAAGCTATTTGGACTTTTATACAAAGCAACAGGCAAATAAAAGTTGATACGTATCTCTGACTTTCTGAGTCATTTCAAGACAGCGGAAAAAAAAGAAAAAAAAAAAAAAAAAAAGGGTGGGGGGTGGGGGGGATGGGGGGTGAAGTGCACGGATATCCGATTTTAACGTCGCTATTTAATTTGTGACCTTTTTTATATTTTTTTTGGACGTATGCTCATCTCGAATCACTTCAACTTGGCAAAATTTAACTTCAGATACCATGTTTAAAGTTATATGGCTGAATTTCAATAATTTTTGCATGACTTAAGCTATTTCTGTCTGAAGTTCATTCACATATGATATAAGTTCAACAAAAATGACTGAACTTCTGTCACATATGGATGAAGTTTAGGCAAAAACGACTTATTTTCATGTAGAAAACATGAATGCGCCCCAAATCTTAACACCAATACTAAGTGAGCGTTTGGCCATAAAAATTATTCACTTTTTTCCGAAAATTTTTTTCACTTTTTTTATTTTTAGTATTTAGCCATAAAAATTATTCACTTTTTTCCGGAGTTGTATTCGGAAATACTAAAAACAAGAAAAACTTATTTTTCAAATTTTTTCCTCTTTTTTCACTTTTTTACACTACATTTCACCAAAAACTATAATGTCAAAAATTATGGCCAAACACAACTCCAACTTCAAAAATTCTAAAAAAAGTGAAAATGTTTTTTATATTTATGGCCAAACGGGCCCTAAGAAACTATCGTCATCCGACAACCAAGTGCCATCACAATAACAACAACCAACGTGCACACCGCAAGGGAGGTACCAAGTCAATGATTCATGAGGAATGGATCTAGGTCCGAATGAGCACATTATTATCATATTTGATTTTGTCAAGCCTAATTCACATTCCGTATATCTGGAATCGGTAAATTTGCAAATGTTAAGGGAAAAGTATTCGAGTTACCCCTCTACTTTGGGAAATGATTCATATTTACCCCTCGTTATATTATCAGTCCACTTATACCCCTACCGTTAGAATATAAGAATATTTACCCCTATATTTAACCTTGTCCACCGTGGCTAATGTCACGGGCTGTGCCATCGTCCACTGTGTCCCATTACATTGCCACATAAGAGGCCATGTCAGCAATCCCAATTAGATGAGTCTTAAAATTAAAAGACCAAATGATGCCTTCTTCTTCACCATTAAAATGCCTTCTTCGTCACCATTAAAATGCTGTCTTCGACATGTTCAAGAATTGATTGATAAGGAAACCACAACACACCACCACAACCACGACCACCATAGTTACAACCCTTGGTGCTTCAAAGCGTGATTTTTCTTTTTCTTTTTTACTTTTAATTTGTTGTGAACTTGTGATGCTACTTTTTGACACGAATTTATTGTTTTGGTGCTTACTTTTTTCTGGTGTGTACAAAAGACGATGACGTAAATTGAATGATATTATTGTATTGAATTTTATTGTTTATGATCTGAATCTTGATATGTTAGTTAATGTGTGCATTTATCAGCTAGATTTTGAGATAAAGAGTTAATTGGGGTGCAAGGGAACAACTTAATTATCATCGTCAAATTAGTTTCTTTTTCATTTTTATGGGGTGATAATGGAGTTTAGAAAGATAAAGAACAAAGACGATATTTAGTTCTTCAATCTTCAACAGTGAAATTTGTTCCAGCAAAGTGGCGGGGATCTTCAATCTTCAACAGTGAAATAAAGAACACTGGCATTAAAACCGGTAACTATTTCTGTTGGCGGTGCCGGAGAAGGTCCAAAGCTGCCGGAATAAAAGCCGGCATTTTAATAACAAGAAGAAGGCATTTTAATGGTGAAGAAGAAGGCATCATTTGGTCTTTTAATTTTAAGACTCATTTAATTGGGATTGCTGACATGACCTCTTATGTGGCAGAATGAATGGGACACAAGACAGGCTCTGGCCCACGACATTGGCACAAGGGACAAGGGTTAAATATAGGGGTAAATATTGTAACTATTCTAACGGTAGAAATATAAATAGACTGATAGTATAATGAGGGGTAAATATGAATCATTTTTTAAAGTAGAGGGACAAATCAGGCCCTTTTCTCAAATTTTAAAGAGATGGATACAAGTTAAGTAAATGGCGGTGTCAAAACAACCCGTTTACCCAAAAATGAGAAAATGTGAGAAATTGTGGGCTCAATTATGGGTCTAATTGTGTGTGGTGGATGTCATTATCATTAGGGCCATGCTAAGATCCTTGATGAGCTGAGAGCTCATAATGACGCTAGACAGTGACGGCCCACCATTTCAATTTTTACAACAGAATGCTATCCTATCTATTTTGCTTTGTTGTCTATCTCAAATTTCCTCTTTTATCCTTGTACATTGTTCGAGTTTTGTGATCTTTTTTCTGGCGTCTGCGATGTGATTGAAACTTATTAGATAGCAACATTTGAAGTTTTATTATCTTTCGCAACTCTTCCAGTTGTAGCGATTTTGTGATCTCAATAGTTTGGGGCCAGAAGGAATAACATATGGAAGTGAGCAATTCACGGGCTGGTGCCCATTTTTTCAAGCTTGTGACTCTTCAATTGGTTGGGAAAATGTCCTTATCAAAATTCTAATTACTTTGGTACATGGTAGAAATAGCAATGTGCCATTTACTAGCATTATGTGATGATCCGCCACATCATCATGCCACCTAGGCGCCATGTGGAACTATTTTTGCCATATAGGAAGCTTATGTGAATGTTTACATGGAGAGGAGGCTAGCTTATGTGAGAAGGTTCTAAAGAAATATGGAGATTTTACTAAAAACTTTAACCTTACATGGAATTGTGGAAAGTCCCTTTAATAATCTAAATATTTGTGTAGTAGATTTCTAGAATAGGAGCTTATTTGTAAATATGTAGGGACTTGTATAATAATTATTATTTACATACTAGTCCCTAGGTGATTAGTATAAATAGGAGGGTCATTCATTTGTAAACCATCAAGCAAAAATCCAACAAGTTTTCTATAATAAAAAGCTTTATTCTAGTAAATTTCTCTTGTCTTTCTCAATTACTATTCCCTTAGCGATCTTGAGTATAGTAATCTAGGCTGACTTGGCAAAGCAAGATCGTGAGCAAGTTGTGCAAGAACGTGAGCGAGTTGTCAAGTGCCTCACGTGCGCTTAGTTGAAGACTAAGGACGTGACAATTGGCTTTGAAAATAAATGTTGTTTTGAAGTTTCAAATTACACGGGTAAGGAGAGTCACCTATAACTTTTTAAAAATTTCACTCGTAAAACTCAATAATAATATCCCGAAAGACATGTAAAACGTAAAGCTCCATGACAATGAAAATGTTACGCCTTGTTTTAACATTTAGGGCTCGCTATTTTGGACCCACTTAACTAGACTGATTTATACAAAATTAGTGTGTAAAAGATTTTTTTTAAATATAGTATCCAAAGTCAGATCGAATTGGCCAATAAGCTTTTAGGCCTCATTTGTTTGCACTTAATAAAGATCTGAATCTGAATGGTTTAGACCTTAGGCCATTAAGTACCTCTTACCCTCTGTTTGGATGGTTGTTTCCCGTGGTTCATTAATGTACAGTATGGTGTTGTACTGTATTAATGAATACAATATTTGGATAGACTGTATCGTTTGTTGTGATTTAATAATATTTGTATTGTTTGGTTTGATTGTGTGGTACTGTATAATAACTTGTAAGTTTACTAAAATATCCTTAACTCTTAATTAGAAATTAGTTTATATATATTAATAAAATCCAGGTAAAGAATAAAATAGGAAATTTAAAAAATAAGTAGGTAGTGGGTGGGTGGTGTGAGGTGGGTGGTTATGGGATGAGGGTAGGGTAGTGGGTGGTAGGGTGGGGGAGGGGTTGGGTGGTGGTAAGGGTAGTGGGTAGTAAGGTGGGGGTGAGTGGTTGTCGGGTGGGGTTAGGCGGTGGTGAGGGGCAGTGGGTGCTGGTTGGGGTGGGTGGCAGAGGAGTGAGGTAGGGCGGAGGTAGCGTGGGGGTAGGTGGTAGGGCGGGGGTGCGGTGGGGGTGAATGATAGGGTGGGGGTGGATGGTGGAGGGTGAGGTATAATGGAGAAATGAAATACATAACCATGGAAAAATCACCAAATCCGTGGTTACAAAAATTGAAATTTTTTATGGTTATATAACTATAAGATGAACCACGGATTTACAATGCCATACCACATAATTTTACGAACAATGAAAACAAACATGGTTTCATGAATAATTTTTACCATCGCCTCCACCCCCAACCCCACTCCCACCATCCACAACACACCCCAACCCTCACCTCCCTACCGCCCACTATCACTCCCATAGCCCTCCCACCACCTTCCACAAATGCATGCTTACCAAATTTTGTGCCAAATACCCGATGTTTATATATAAGGTAATAAATTTATAGGATGGGCTTTGTACGTACAATTTCCTTATTTAATTAATACATATTTTCACCTCACTTCATCATCAGCTATATTTCACTTATTTTAGGGTAAACGCAAAACAATATTTTCCTTGCTTACCAAAATAGCAACCGTAACGACTTGATGGTAAGAAGAAGTTGGTCAACTTTCTGTGAGTGTAAAATGGAGGACGAAGTCAGATGAGCGCCCGTTGAGGAGGCCGGTGATGACATGAGCCCAATTCTGCCTCGACCAAAAGTATTTATATCAAGGAAAAATTACGCATCTTGGCAAATATTTAGACTATATTTATGAAACGTAACTTTAGTTTCAAAAATTAAGAAACGTAAGCCACTGTATCTACGAAATATAGCTATCGACGCCGATACGACTCTTTCATGCAATTTCAACTGATACAGTAAGCGTTGATATGTTGATACCCGTCTGATACAGCTCTTCCGCCTGATACAACAATTGTAGCTATGTTCATAATTCCGCTCTAAATTATAGTTATTTATGAAATTTTCTTTTATATCAAATCATATTAATTTATCATAATTAAGTAATTTTATCAAGATAAGAGATTATTAATAAATCATGATTAAGTTATAGTCCCAAAATCCTTTTTTTGTCGCGGATTGCCCTTCTTTTGGGGTGGTCTTTAATCTTTCCGCTCAAATTGCTAGTCTTTAATTTTTGCCCTTCGCTTAAAAAGGTCGCCGAAAATACCCCAAGATTCTAGGTTCAAATCCCCTCTTAGTAAAAAATAAAAAATTGCAAGGCAAGGCTTTGCAAAAAGTCTGTCTTATGCGGCAGACTTTGCCTTAAGGCAGACTTTTCCTTAAGACATAACTAAAAGTCTGCCTTATAAGGCAAAGCCTGCTGGATATGCCTTAAGGCAAATTCTGTTGCATAAGGCAGACTTTTTACAAAGCCCTGCCTTGATTTTTGTTTTTATTTTTATGACTAAATCGGGATTCTAACCCAGAACCTCGGAGTATTTTAGGTAAAGGAAAAATTTAAAAACCAGCAATTTGAGGGGGAAAAAATTAAAGATGCATAAGGCAGACTTTTTGCAAAATCCTGCTTTATAATTTTTATTTTATTTTTATGACTAAATCAGAGTTCGAACCGTAATCTCGGGATATTTTAGGTAAAGAAAAAATTTAAAAACCAGCAATTTGAGGGGAAAAAATTAAAGACCAACCCCAACGAATGACAATCGTGTAAATTGTCCCTCAATATCCACTATATATATCTGTTACTGGGCTAATGGATAGGGACTGGATCTAGATAAATTAATTGTACATAGGTCTTTTTTTTGCGCGGATTACCCTTCTTTTGGGGTGGTCTTTAATTTTTGCCCGGTCTTTAATTTTTGCCCTTTGCATTGCAACCCTGAGCATTCATGCAGAAATCATGAGGTTCTGGGTTCGAACCCTCGCTCAAGTATAAATTAAAAAAAAATTTGCAAGATAAGGTTTGGGTCGCGTGTATGCCGAACCCGACATACACTTGTAAAGAAATTACCAAAATTATGCCGAACCCGGCACACTCATGCCTTATGGGCAGACTTGGAATAAGTATCTTTGGATCCGACATAACTTTGGTAATTCCTTAACAAGTTTATACCGGTGGGGGCATACTTATGAGCAAACTTTTAATGGGCAAACTTTTAGTTAAGCCTTAACTAAAAGTCTTTTCCTAGTTATGCCTTATGGGACAGACTTTTAATTAAGGCACAACTAAAAGTATGCCTCATAAGGCGGAACTTTTCCTTAAAGCATAACTAAAATTTGCCTTATAAGACAAAGTCTATATCTTAAGGAAACGTTATGCCTTATGGGCATACTTTTAGTTATGCCTTAACTAAAAGCCTGTGCCATAAGGCATAATTAGAAAAAGACTTTTAATTAAGACTTAACTAAAAGTTTGCCTATAAGTATGTCGGATCCAGCATAAACTTGCGAAGGAATTACTAAAGTTATGCCGGATCCGGCATACTTATGCCAAGTCTGCCTATAAGCCATAAGTATGCCGGGTCCGGCATAACTTTTGTAATTTCTTAACAAGTGTATGTCGGTGGGGGCATAGTGAAATTTAAACTCTATCTTGTATTTTTTTTAAAAAATTTTGACTGAGTAAGAGTTCGAACCTGAAACCCATAAATTTTAACCGAAAGATAAAATTTAAAAATTTTAAATATGAGGGGTAAAATTTAAAGACCACCCCAAAAGAAGAGCAATTCGCTTTCCATGCAAATTGGCCCACTAACAGTTCTTGAAGTCATAATGTTCACGGGCTTGGAGGGCCCATATTCTGAGCCTAGTTTGAGCTTAACTTGTCAAGACCTTATCCTTCTCGAATAGAATAGGAAAAAACAGTTCTCCATCTGATGCGGCAAAAGAGGGGAAATTTGTGCGAGATTAAAATTTGTATCAAAATTTCATACAATTTTCATACACAATTTTGAACAAAATTTTTAAACCTTGAATGAATTATACACATTTCATACACAAAATTTTGAGCGAAAACTTTCGTATATATTTTGTAAAAAATCTATCATTATTTTTGTAAATTGAAAAATATCATCATATTTTGTAAATATATCCTATTCCTATGTATATATTCATCATTCTCCCTCCGAGATACAATAGCTTCTTAGGCAATATATATTCAACTATGTAAAGGATCGGGGATAAATGATTGAGGTAGGTGTCACAGTTGGTAAAAACTGAAGTCTAAACAAATACTAAAACACCCATATTTAAGTCCCAAACAAGGTGAAAGTCGATTATAAGAGCTCTTATAATCCATGTTTTCTCATTTTAATTCATGCTCTGCTTTTTTAAAAGTAGTGTCGGATCAATTTGCATACATCTCGATTAATTCTATCAGTTACCCATTACCTTTCACTAACATCATTAAATTCGTCTTAAACCAGCATAATACAAAATAAAAATAAGTTCTCTATATTTCCGACCGCCATAATATTTTCTAATTGGCCTAAAAAGTCCTTAAAAATCAGAGGTATTATAAACATGACTAGAACATATGCCTAAAAAAATAGATTATAATAAGAAATTTTCTTCCATGATATCGTCCTTTTCGCTAAGGCTAAATGGACAAAGTCTCAACACGGGTGTCAAAAAAGTCTTAAAGTGTTGAGCCTAATTTATTGAAGCACGCACCTAGAATAAATGGATGTTATGCCCACTGCCCCATCTTTATCAAGTTTTGCGTGACAATAAATCAAGGATTAGTACATAAACATTCCTTAAATTTATCAATAAATTTTATTTAAACACTTCAATCAAAACTTATTTCAATTGAATATTCGAACACATAATAAAGTATTCCTATTAGATATTTATAATTCAAATTTTGAAAACTTTTGTATTGTACTCTTAAGCAACTATTAGGTCGTTAAATTAATCACATAAAATATATCATTTCCTTTAAGTAAACACATCAGCCTCAGTCGAAATAGGCTTGAGGTTTTACGACTTAATAAGGCAATGCATATCATTAAAGAAATTGACATATTTTAAGTGTTTAAGATGCTTGAGAACACACAGAGAAGATTTTTTTAAAAATTTGAACAAAAAATGTTTAAATAAGAATACATTATTATGTGTTTAAGTATACAATTGAAATAAATCTTAATTCGAGTGTCTAAATAAAATTTATTGATAAATTAAGAAATTGTCTATGTATTAATCCTTAATCAACTATTGAATAAATTTGCCCCTAATATTTTAATGTTATTCTCGCACAGCAAACTTATGTTTTCATATTTCATAGGGATTAGGAATCTAATTCTACCATCTTTTCATTCAATTTCTTCATATATCTTTTGCATAGTTGAAAAATAAATACTTCTAAAACATAAAAAGTAATTGCTAAATACTACTTCAAAGAAATACAAAGTTAAAATATATAGCAGAGAATTGAAGTAGAGTAGCGTGAATGAATTAAATTTAGTAAAACAAAAAAAAAAAAAAAAAAATTAGAATCCCGTTACACTAATTGATTAAAAAGTAAAAATTAACACATAATATCCCAAACTGTTGTACAATATAGTTTTATTACATAAAATACTAAGGCAAAATTATTGATGCAAAATTTAAGCATGTAGGAGATTTGTATTACAAGTACAATAATTCTCCGAAATGAGATTGCATATTCGTTGTGAGTGATACGAGCAAGTATACATACTAACAGTAGCCAAAAAACTTAACCTGTACAGACGGACCGTCACCGTCTATACGGCGTTAATCTCCGTTTTCTGGCAGAGCGTTGAGATCCAAATCACATCTTTGCACGCCTCTCTTCTGGCCGCCTGCCACGTCATCGACAGTATTTTCCTGGAGATATTTTATTGCCACGTGCATCCTCCGCAAGATCGCGAAGAACTGATCAACCTCCTCCTCCGACGGCGATGGCGATGGCGACACAGCAGTTTCTCTTCGATTGCCGCCGTTAGTGTTGCCGTTATCTGTTCTCTTTCTCTTCTTCTGCCGATCCATTAGTAGCCTTTGCTGTTACTGGTAAGTTTATTGCTTCTCTTTTATATTCTCTCTGAACTATAGACTTTATTCTCCAATGGCTGCTTGTTGATTGTTTTAAGACTTTAGTCCATTGATTCACAAAAAGGTGACGTAAGGAATATGACCTCATGGAAAATGGCATTATCATTTTGATGCTTCAACGATGCGCAACTTGTAAAGTTCACGCCACGCGCTTTCTTTCTGCACGTCATAGATGCACTCCATTTTCGGCTCCTTTACCAGATGTCCCTAAAAGTCAACACATCAATAGTTGATGGGACACATTTCAATTTTAGCTTAGGAAAAATTGGTTTTACCTTAATTAAGGATGCAGTCGATGAAATAGACTGAAAATCATTTAGGGGTCGTTTGGTTGCTAGTCGAAATAGTCCCGGGATTATAATTCCGGGACTAATTTATCCCATATAGTGGGATTATTTTATACCATCTAAAAGATGGATAAAATAATCCCAAGATAAGTGGGTTAAGAAGGTATAAGGTGGGCTATTCCAAATGTTTAATTTTATACCACATTTGGTACAAGATATAAATTTATTCCGGATTATTTTATACCTTATACCAAACGCGTATAAAAAATTACTACTTTAATAACCCACCTTATACCTTGAACCAAACGACCACTTAAGGTTCAAATATTAGCAAAAGTAAAATCATTTTCTTCTCCCTTTGCCAGATGTCCCTAAAAGTAAAATTATTTCATCTCTTCTGCCTAAACTGATTGAGTTACATGTTACATGTATCGTTGGAAGGTAACAGTACATGTAATTAGTCGAAATGCACAAACTAACCTAAACATTACGATAAACCAAAACAAAAGAATTACGGACTGAAATTAAAATAATATTAAAGGAATTTGTTATAGAAGGACTGCAGTTCCAAAAACAAATGGGCAAGGTACAACAATTAAAGTTGTCACACTAAGAACATTTTTAACACTC
Source organism: Lycium ferocissimum (assembly GCF_029784015.1). Lineage (NCBI taxonomy): Eukaryota > Viridiplantae > Streptophyta > Magnoliopsida > Solanales > Solanaceae > Lycium > Lycium ferocissimum. The sequence goes on from NC_081346.1 coordinate 4,093,333, forward strand.
TGTTGGAACCCAGCCAAGTTCTTTTGGTTTTATGTATATTGAACAGATAATATACAATTAAGTAATTGCCAACAATAATGTCCAATTGCTTCTATTTAGAGCAGTCAATATAGACTTAGCAAGCAAGCTTTGTCACGCCCCGAATCATGGCCTGAGCGCAACACGACACTCGGGCCTTGCTTGCATGTGTCCGAGCGAACCTCATGGCTTGCTTGTCAACATGGACATCAAAACAATATAATCTATATGATGCAATTTAAATGAATCATGAAACGTAATTGCGGAATAAAGTCTTCAGTAATCTCATAGCATGAAGAATCATGAAACGTAATAGTCCGCAAACATAAAAGCACAACCGACCTCGTGAACTAACATACGTACGTCAGAAACCTCTAAAACATGTCGAATACTAACTACCGAGACATGGCCCCGGACTATCATAAACCGAATCAGGCAGACTCATGCCGAACCCCTAGAGAAGTGGAGCTCACCAATAAGCTGATAACTGAGGTGATTCTACTGCGCAGGTGTATACTCCTCAAAACCGATATCTGCACCATGAAGTGCAGGCCTCTGGGCAAAAGGGACGTTAGTACATGGTGAATAGTATTAGTATGTAAAACCTGCTGAAATGAAGAACATGGCATAATATAGGTATAGGACATGAACTGAAACTGAATATAACCTGAACATGAGCATGAAGCGTGAGTAAAGTCTAAAAACAGTAAACCAATGGAAATACGTGTATATATAACAGCTTGTAAAGTGGGGAGTGCTATAGTATAACCGACAACATAATCTGGTACTTGCGTCCTACCAGCAGAACACTCACACCTTGCCAGGGATATGAGATTTAAATAATAATAATAATAATAATAAGCATGTAAGGATCCAAACTGCATAATGAAGGTGTTGCCTCCTTGCTGACAACCCTTATCCTATGGTGGCTACGTAGTTTCAGGCTTTACTGAGCCTTCTCGGTTAACTAAGCAAATCCCAAAACATGTGAATTATCATGATAACTTGTGAGATCATGGTTTTATGAGATACTTGTCATAGTCTTGCAAATATGTTCTTGATTTATGAATAATAATAATAATAATAATAATAATAATAATAATAATAATCATAAATACATATAGTTATCTTGTGTCTTGCTAATAAAACCATAAAGTTTAATAAAAACATAATGGGAACGCATGAGGATGAATTCATGATTCACGGATTAAGCTAGAGTTCCTAATAACCGTAATAGAAGATTAAGAATACAACAATGGATATAGATACACAATTCATGATCATAATTACATAACTATGAGCTACCAATATGTTGGATTTAATGTTCTAGGATTTGAACTTCACAGAATATGAGAAAATAAAAATAAAAGAAATGAGGCATGGGGAAGAACGTAGAGATTCCCACATATAGATAGAAGTTTTACGTGCCTTGGTAAAGTTCCAAACTTGAAACAATTCCCTAAGATTTAGACCTTGAGCCTTGAGCTTGGGTTTTTCTTAAAAACCCTAGATTAGGAACAATGATTTCTTACTTAGATTATTAGAGTATATGTTAAAATTGATCTGGAAGGGTTGGATTGACTTACCTTAATGTTTTGGATTGTTGCTACGGCTTGCAATTGTGAATAATGAAATAAAAGAACTGAAAGCCTGAATTTATACCAAATTGAGTCGGAAAATTATATGGTCATTTATACGGTCCATATAATATGACCATATTTAATCATGGCACAAAACAGAATGTCAAGCCGAAATTTCATAAAATACGTCCATTTTATACGGTCCGTATAAAATTATATGGACTGTATAATTCATCCGTATAATATGACCAGTGAGCGGACTGCCCTGCAATCCTTCAGTAAAATGGCCATAACTTTTTGTATAGATGTCCGCTTGACCTCAGTAATATACCGTTGGAAAGGAATTTCAAAGAGCTACAACTTTCATCCAGGAAGTTTTCCTAAATTCCTAATTAATAAAGAGGTTATGATCGCTGGAAGTAAGACCTTCTACGACTCACTTGAAAACATGCCCTGTAGAGCGGTTTGCAACTTTGCTTTGCCCAAATACGCTTCTTATGACTTGATTAGTTTTCAAAACACTTCTTATAACCCTCATATTGGTTCCATTATATTATTATCTTACGTGTTAAATCTTATCCCGAAGCTACGAGGTGTCATACGGTCTAACCCAACTCTTTATTTAAGTAGGGTTGGACTAAGATTTCTTTGGCCCATATACAAGTGAGGCTTAAAAGCTTAGCCTCTCTTGGCCCACCGGCCTCAAGGGTTGGGCTGAGGCCAACCCTTGAGGTCAGAAAAAATAATAAATTAATTAATTTTTTTAAAAATATAAGTAAATTAAACAAAAAGATAAAAAGTAATGAGAAAAAAGAATGTACTTACTACTAAGTAGTAATTAGAAACTGGAGTAATACTTTTTAGTCTTAAAATTTATATTATGTTTAATTTCTTTTGAACGTGATGTGGAAGTGATTAAAAATAATAATATATATTTGTTCTCTTGAATTTTTTCTTCTATGATATGGATTTGCGCAAGAATGAACGGTAGAAGATTCTATTTTATATTGCAAAAGTTTCTTCTATTTCATATAGCAAAAGTTTCTTCTACTATATGGATTTGTCCTTTATATTAATAACATTATTACTTTTCATGTAAAAACTATACTCTCTTATTTAATTGGATTACGAATCTAATCTTATTCTACATCCTTTATAATTTTTACTTACTTTATGACTTTTTAAAAAGATTTAATAAACACATAAAATTTCTTTAAGGAAAAAAAGATACATGCATAAAAGAGAGTATACTAACGAGGTGTAGATGAGTAGGAAAAGCACATATGAGTGTGACATATTTGAGCCTTCTACCGACCACTATTAACATCCCAAATTTTATATATGTAACTTTCCCTACCCATCTACACCTCATTAGTGTACTCTCTTCTAAATCTGTCTTCTTGTTTTTTCTTATTTTTTTTTTATGTGTTCTTTAATTTTTTTAAAGAGCCATAAAGTACATAAAAATACTGAAGGATATAGAATAAGATTAGATTCATAATCTAATTAAATAAGAGAACATAGTTTTTCCATGTAAAATAATAATGTTATTAATATAAGGGTCAAAGTTATCCTTAAAGCTTGTTACGTAAAATTAGAAAGATTGAGGTTTATATAGAATTGGAAAAGGCTCAAATATGTATTATCAACTTCGAAATACCACTTCTTAGAAATACGCCATATACCACTCGTAAAATGAAGGGTTTAAATAATGTGAGACAAAATGGTAGTAATGGTTTCATCCAATTATTAGCGAAATGAATGAACATTTTCAGATTAACGTTTTTACATAATTAAGCCTTTTCCGTATTATTTTTCAGTGTACGCACTTCTTCTGCCCTTTTTCTATTTTTTTATTTTTATTTTTCTTTAATAACAAATGACCCGATATTCTGGGCAAAACAAAGACAACGACTCCATTAGTCAACATATTTTATTCAAAAACGATGATAAATAGGGAAAATGGTACATTCACGTTAGGAGTATTATTCAAGCACCCACCCCACTACGGCTCTTTAATCAACACTTTGTGCTTACGTTAAAAATTGTGAATAATATAGAATAAGATTAGATTCATAATTTAATTAAATAAGAGAATATACTTTTTTCATGTAAAATAATAGTGTTATTAATATAAGGGTCAAAGTTGTCCTTAAAGCTTGTTACGTAAAATTAGAAAAGATTGAGGTTTATATAGGATTGGAAAAGGCTCAAATATACCATTGAATTACAAAATAGATGGAGTAAAAGGTTATATTAATGGCAAAAGAAGATTGGAAAAGGATGTTTTTTAGTGAGTAATGGAATATATACCCCAAAATGGTTTTATGACCCAACTATTTACCTTAATGGCGACATTCTTTTGTTTTAAATATATGCGATATTTTCTTTTTTCAGATTATTTTTCAAAGTGGACACACTATTTCTTTATTTTTTTCAATATTTTTCTTCAATAACAAATTACCCGATATTCTTGGAAAAAACTAAAGACAACGACTCCATTAGTCAACATATTTTATTCAAAAACGATGACAAATAGGGAAATGTACATTCACGTTTGGAGTATTATTCAAGCACTCACCCCACTACGGCTCTTCAATCAACACTTGTGCTTCAGACTAATAAGTTATTTCGGGAGTATAATCTTAAAATAACCAGCGACTTAAAATGATCCATGTTATCATAGGTATAAGTGATAAGAAATTGAGAAGGCAGTTTGCTGTTTTGAACTTGAAATTATGCTTGTATATATCAGAAAAAGATTTTAGCTATATATACAGGTAGTTTTAAAAAAGTTTATATCATTATTGTAGTTTAACTAATTATGCATATTGTAGAGATAACCTATGATTCTTTCTGTCCCATTTTATGTGGCGTGATTTAATAAAAAGAGTTAAAAAAGTTTTTATAAAATTTTTTCATATGCGTTAAATATTAATTTCAATTTTCAATTATTGTGATCCATAATACTTTTTATATCGTTTCTTAATATGTAAAATTTATTTCAAATATTTAAAGATTTTCCGTAATTTAAAAAATCAAGAAGTTTCTTCAAATCCAAAATGCCACATAAAACAATATTAATGATTAATTCAACACCTTGGATTTGGAAAAAAATCTGCTATGACAAACGTGTTATTGGGCTAAGCCAATTCTCCAGACACACTTAAATATATGGAAGTAGTATGATATTGATCGTTTTGCACCAAAATTTGCATGATTGTATTAAAAGATCTTGGGCAATTACTTATATTCTTAAACTTTATGTGCTAATTGCTTTTTTTCTTTATCTATTCGTAACGACCCGTTTGGTCATTTAGCACTTTTATGCCTAACATCTCTAAAACACCCTTTTTGTGGTCTAATTTTGGTATCTATAGCTTGCGATAACCCGGTGATTCGGTTATTTAATTGACAAGAATTTAGACCCCGTATTTTTTCAGTGATTCGCGAAAAGAATCAACACTCGGATTTACTTAGTATAAAAATATTTGGAGATTAGGAATTACTTAAGTGGTGTTAAGAAAAATTTGACAATAATAAGCCAACAAGAAATCAACATCCAAGGTAAAAAGGATGACTCAAGTCATCTAAAATAAGGCAAAAAACATACAAGTGAAATTAAATGTTGATTCATCCACTACATTTTCAACATATTGTGGACAATTAAATTTGGAAGAAACTTACATGATACATTCGGCTAGGGCTGAAAATTTTGGAGGAGAAAAAGTTGAAGCATACATTGAATATTTGAGCATCCACTACTTTATGAAAGTATACATTGTTTTAGGAGGACATAACATGGTGGAGGGGATCATTTCACATTTAATATTGCTCATCCATCTTGGCATGATTACAATAGACAAAGGGTGGTGCATGAATCATTCAACACACATAAGATTGTCTTGGAAAAGAAACTAGGGGTCACCAATGAGGCTTATAGCCAAAGTGGTGAAGAGGCAAATATTGAAAGTTTGTGTAAAGTTAATTGAGTGCTCAATGTCATGAGTGGAGCATGTGTTGTATCCAACTTGTAGGCATCATAATTTAACAAAATAATGACTATGATATCAGCCATCACATTCATTTCAACTACACAACACAAAGAAAGAAAAACCTAATTCTAGAGAGAGATAAGCTCTCTACACAGGTTGATTTTGAGCTTTTGTGTCTTGATCCAAAAATTATTTTCCAAGGTGTTTCAACCCTTTAGAAGGTCCCTAAAACGTGAAGATATCTTTGGAGCAACAAGAACCATTTTCATCTCAAGTCACCAACTCTAGCCATATAGAATTCAAGTGGTCAAGGTAAGATCTAACTTTTCTTTTCATGTATTAAGGGTGATGTAGATGTGTGAATATGTATGCATGAAATAATCGATGTTGGAACATGGTAATAGTTATGGAGTTATATGGGTTGATGTTGAAGTATGATAACTTGACGAACATGAATTGCATCAAATCATGAAATCGGTGTTGGAATGGTAGTTAGTCGTAGGACTGTTTTTGGTGAATTTAATGGACTGATTTTCTTTAATAAATTAGTTGTTACTATCATAGATCTCATGGTAAAAAGAATGAAAAGAATTAGAAGGTTAAAGGTGAAGTTATGTTAGTATGAAAATGGTTGAATCTATGATTTCAATGGAGTGATTGAAGCATGGTGTAGCCGTGTGTGGACCGTTTTGGGAAGAAGTTAGTGAACTGTTTTTACTTGATATTTTGATTGTCATTATCATGAAATTTATGATGGAAATGAAGGTGTTTAATGGTCGGGAGTTGAAACTAAAGTCATTTGTGAGTTGTTATAAGGATTATAAAAATGACGATATAGCGTAGTTGCGTATGAATTGATGTTATACTTATCGTGTGGATAGCTGGTCGTAACTTACTGAAATTATATGAAAAGAAGACATGAAATGATGTATAAAAATCACATGGAGTTGGCTTAGTATGTTCGTAAACATTTGCAAGAATTCGAACATCGTTATGTTGTCGGTTAGGACCGTTTTGGACATGTTGTGGTAATTGGACTTATACTTTCATTAATTTGGAAAGAATAATTATAAGTTGAAGATGGAATGTTATGCGGACATACAAATTTGGAAATTTGACTTGAGAATGTCGTTCTCTGAATCATGATTGACAAACGTGAATATAAATTATTGGTGTCCTTAGAGTTGTATTCTAATTCTTAAGACACACTTAAATATATTGAAGTAGTATGATATTGAGGTCGTACTTTGCACCAGAATCGTATGTAGTTGTAAAAAGTGATTGTATTAAAAAGATCTTGGGCAATTGGCTTTGTTATTCTTAAACTTTATGTGCTAATTGTTATTTTTCTGATTATCTATCACATACTAGCTCAAAAATGTAAAGGAATGGTAACATTAATATGTTTGTATTGGTTTTACTATATATTGATGATATTGTTGAGATCGATTAGCTGCCCGATTTATATTAGTTGTGATGCAAAGCCACAATAGCCTTGCGTATGCCTAGTGACAGAGGTCTTTGCCGGAGAGTAAGAAGAGAGACAGTGTTTGTCAGCCTCGAGGTTTCTTTGTCGGGAACAATGGAGTGTCCGATGCCCGAGGTCTTTAGTGTGCTCGTGATCCGAGGTTATATTCAGGCGAAATAAGGTTGATGGGTTTTGAGGCATTCTATCAATAAGATATTTCATTCTTTTTTCTTATATATTTGCCGATCATTTGGTGAATTATTCTTAATTCATGATTCCTTTTTACACCTTACTTGTATTTATATGTGACCATACTGTTTTTTGCTACTTGTTGGTTTTACTTCTTCATGCGTTATCTAATCATTGTCGGCCTATTTAGGTATATTTGTTGTCAATACACTTGCCGCACTTTTGTTTTAGAAATAAACCCCTGCCGATAATGAGGGTCATCTTTAATCTGTGCGTCATCCGTCTAAAACCTCTATCTATTTCTGTTTTTTGTATTCGATACAATTGGATCGGTATTTTGCACTCTATTCCGTCCTATGTTAGCGCTCTTGTAACTTTGAACATTTTGGGATTGTCGTGACATTTCTTAATATAATAAGTATTTAAAACTTGATAACTTATTCTTAAATAAAATCTTTATTTAACTTGTTATTAGTAATGTGTTTATTTAAGGATATTCAAGACTAATTAGTCGTTTATCTTAAAAAAAGTTCATTAATGGTAGAGTTACCAAAACCTTGCTCACGGTAGAGAATACTCCACTTCTGGCCCGAAATTTCTTTTTAAAAGTTGATTCAAAAAATAATTGAGGTTTTTAGTCTATCAATAAGATATTTCATTCTTTTTTTCAAATTTGCCCCCGACACATTCTTAATTCAATAATTTAATGCAACAGCTTTTTTTAAAGCCCCACTTAATTTAGGATATTTTTTATTTTATTTTTGAAATAGCTTAATCCATGTGCCAAGTCTAAAACCTTAATTATATTGGATCGGAGGGAGTAACTAACTATTGCATAATATTTAATTACAGACCAAAATCCTAAGAATTAGAGGAGTTTATTTACAATATTCTAGACTACTTATAAGCTTTATCTTATAAAAGTTCATTAATGGTCCATACCAAAACCTCTTCTTGATTTCTTTTCAAATTACTTTCTCTAAGACTTATTTATTAATAATATCTACCTTTATTTTATTTTATTTATTATATTATTTTCAAAATTACCAATTTATCTATACAACTCCTCGTTGTATTTCTAAATTTATTATTAGTAACAATAACTACCCATCTTCCTTTTTCAAATTACTTTCTCTCCCATCTTCAATATATCAACCGTATTATATGTCCATTATCTATCATCATTATTAGCACGATTCCATCTTCCTTTAATGGCGATAGGTAATTGATTAGATTTTGGTAATTTGTTAGCAGTTTTTGATTTATTTATTTTTTGGTTGTATTTCTCTATGTTTGTTCTTAAATTTCATCGTCTTCTCTTTTTCTTTTCATTCATTTTTTTTTCTATTTTCAGCCATTGTTAGAGTGTTTAAAACAAGATCTAATTCTCCATTTTAATGGCGAAAAGAGATACTCCAAGCAGGAATGCTTGAGGTAGTCGCAATGTTTATGAGGGTCCTAGTTTCTCTTTGGGATTTTCACAACAACAACTTGCAATTGCAGGAGAAAAACTACTGCTGAGAGAAGAAGCAAGAAGATTCATGACCCATCAAGGATGCGTCAACTTCAACGAATTGAAGTTGCAAAACCGAGCAAGCGATGATGTACCAGTCAAAAAAGGTTCTAAAGTTGCTCAACAAAAGAAGAGAAAAGTAACCAAGCCTTCTTCTGATGTTAAGGTTAAAAAGGTTGTTAGAGATGTAGATCTGGAAGAGGATGAACAGGTATTGATGATTTTTTTCGATTTTGTTGTTTTGTATTTCACTATATTTCAACATATTTTGTGTGCAATTTAGTGTATTTCTGTATATTTAATAAAAAAGTATATGTGCATCTACTGTATTTATATCATATATGTTATAACTGTGGTAGTTGTTTTGCAGTTAATTGTATTTCATTATATTTCACAAGTACATATGTTTACTATTGTGTATATTTTATTGTATTTATATATTTTAAAAGTTGTGTTAGTTGTCTTTTGCAATTTTTTGTGTGCATCTTTTTGTTGTATATATATGTGTTAGGGGTATCAATGTCTATGTTGTATACAATTGGTTCTGTCTTAACTTAGTGTTGCCTTTTTATTATAGGAAACTAAATTCTATGTTAAGAGTCATCTGAAGAGTTCCATCGATGCAACGGTACATGAATATCGAGGTGTTCAAAGATCTCGGAGTAAAGCTTGAATTGTTCCGATTAGAAATGTCTTCAAGACCATATTTGGAAAATTCCTCGAAATGTGACACCTTAAGGTACAAACATGATTTTTAGGTGCGTCGTGGTAAAGAGAACTCGGGAAAGCACTTCACGTGCTTGACAATTGATATAAATGGTACCGTATTGCGATTTACCATGAGAGAATTTGTCCTTATAAGCGGGCTAAATTGTGTGGCCGAAGGTCAATTTACATACGATGAGGAAAAAGCGAATAGGATTATGGATGATTATTTTGGTCGAACCGGGAGTAAAGTAAAAAGATTGGAGTTGATTGATTGCTTTAAGAATAAGAATTGGGGAGATAATGATAAAACGGCTGTTAAGATTGCAATTACTTTTTTATAAATACATACATCTTTTGCGGTGAGCCAAGGAAAAACGAATATACCAAGGGTTCATTTTGAAGTGGTGGAGGATGGAAGATATGTAGATTATCCATGGGGCAAAGAAGCTTTTCACAAGTTGATTAGAAGCATCAACAAGAAATATTCCGCCAGTATTATAGGATTCATGGGAAGCCACTTGCTATGCAAGTTTGGATTTATGAGTGTTGTTCAAGAGTTCCATCGTATCTCATTTGTTAAATCAGGGAAATTCCATTCCAAGAATGTTGAATTGAAGGTCCATTGACAGTCAGTCAAAATACAATATTTGATGGAAGGCATTTTTAGAGATGGCAAACAGTCGGTAATATTCGAACACTCTAACTTATTTTTATGTTTTTCATAGCATTTATTTTGCAATTATGTCTTACTGATTTTTTTTTTTTTGTATTCGATTGATCTACTTGTCATATTTGTGCTTTCTGGTGGTTTTTTTTTTCTGATTTTTTGTATTTCATTATATTTCTCTGTATTTCCTTTATCACAATGTAACTTTTCTGGTTTTGTATATTTCATAATATTTCTCTGTATTTCATTATTCACAATGTAAGTGTGACTAGTTTTATAACAAACTAATTAAATCTTTATTTGTTTCTTCCACAGAGTTGTACATTTGCAAATACAATCCCCACTAGCAGTGAGTTGGAGAGTCTCCAATTGCCTGATGTTGTTGTCTGTCGAGATACAGTAGACACAAATGTCTTAGTTGATGCCCATTCATCGTTTCAAACACAGAATATAGAATCAAAAAACAGTCTCAAACAAATCATTGAAAATTTGAAACATACCTTTGTAGAATCTGAAATACAAATCTGATCGTCAGTAAAATTATATATATACACTCATTCGTATGTTATCAAGTGTATGTCAACTTGCTTTGAAGAATTCAAATGTAGAAAACAGAGCTCACAAAGATTCTTCTGTATTTGGAAGTTTTCAGATCTTTAGTGATTTTTGAATTCAAAAAGTTTTGATTGTGATAAAAGTGGAGAGAGATATGTAAGATATTATGGAATAACAGCCGTTACGCGTGATTTATGGGAAGATTTAAATTGAATCCCTGAATTTAAAAAAAAAAAAAATTGTTCCATAAATAGGGCCTGATTTTACTCACCAGTGTCTTGCGTTTCTTGTATTTCCTTTGTATTTCAAAAAAATGAAATACACGCGTTTTAGGATAAAAACTAGCTACGCTTGATAAATAACAATTTTATAGCTATTTCTTGTTACACGCTAATAAATGATAGCTATTTATGTAAGTTTTACTTCTTTTTACCATTTCCATGATGGTGGCTGGTTGAAAACTTGAAATCACCAATCTTGGCCCAATTGGGCCTCATAATTTCATTCTTTTAGGCCTAGGCCTCCCATTTCACTGCATAATTGTAAAATCCGAAGCCACACCAGTATTATATTTCGAGAGTTTCGGAGAGGCAATGTACATGAACACTTCCACGTTATTTGAGAGTATGATAATAGAGTTATTCTTCTTTCTTATTTCCACACAAAGAAAATTCTTCGAAAGTTGCAAAGAAAAGTAATATTGGCAGAATATTGATAAGTTTTACAATCGTAATCAACTAGCAATTAAGTATGACTGAAATTGCGCGAGGTTAGTAACCACGTGATTATCCTTCATGTCATTTATCGTCTTGTAACTTCCCTCTATCTAATTTTTTCTTTTAAGAATTTACTTGGCGTTTCTTAGAAATATACTTTGCAATTGCGCATGAGCATAAACCGTTCAAGAAATTCCGGGATTAGGTTGGATTAATCTTAGTGTGATGTGATAAATAACGTGATTTTATTTTGACTGACTCTCATAACGGAGCTTGGATTAGTAGAATAAGTAAACCTGTTTAGATTAATTAGAAAACGCAGATGTCTTTTAAATTGGAGCAATGGACTCAACCACTGTTGAAACTTGGAAAACTGAACTTCTACCACAAAAACTAATAACTTGAGGTATTGCAATCAGTAGTCATCGTTACTTTGTCCATAAATACATTCCTTTCTTTTTCTGTTCTGAATATTTTTCACCAGCTGGTGGATCCATAAGCTATAAGTATACTACGCTCTCAATTCATCGAGTAATGACGAGCAAAGGAACAATATTATTGAAATTTTCTCACTTTGGTACTCTCTAGTCTCTTCAAACACGTTGAGGAAAAAAATCGAATTCCATAAATTTAATATCCCGATGCAAACCCTTACCTCCTATTTGGATGGTTGTTTGCCATGGTTCATTAATGTATGATTTTGTATGAAATCATGCTTGTTTTCATTATTCTTAAAATTATGTGGTATGGTGTTGTAAATACGTGGTTCATCCCATGGTTATATAACCATGAAAAGTTTCAATTTTTGTAACCACGAATTTAGTAGTTTTTCCGTGGTTACATATTTCATTTCCCCATTATACCCCACCCTCTACCATCCACCCTACCACTCACCCCCACTCCCACCCTCCACCATCCACCCCACCCCACGCTACCACTCACCCCAACCCTACTACCCACCCTCACGCTACCACTCACCCCCACCCCTACCACCCACCCCCACCCTTATCCCATAACCACCCATGTCACCCCACCACCCCTCCACCAACCACTACCCCTCACCACCACCCAACCCTACCCTACCACCCACTACCCCTATCCTCATCCCACAACCACCCACTACCCCTCACCACCACTACCCCCACCCTCATCCCACCCACCCCTCCACCACCCCCACTCACTAATATATATATAAACTAATTTCTAATTAAGAGTTAAGGGTATTTTAGTAAACTTACAAGTTATTATACAGTACCATACAGTCAAACCAAACAATACAAATGTTATTAAACCACAACAAACGATACAGTCTATCCAAACATTGTGTTCATTAATACAGTACAATACAATACAACACCATACTGTACCATACCATACTGTACATTAATGAACCATGGAAACAACCATCCAAACAAAGGGTTTAGGAGCCCTTTAGACATGGTTTGAAACCATGGTTTGAAATCATATCGTAAGTTGTATTTTCTCTTATAGACATAAAAACGCACAAGTTGTGAAAACTATCAAAACATTCTTAATTCTCATACAATCTTACCAAATGAGCAAGTCATAGTTCATAACAAAATTAATACGCTACTAGAAGGACTTTCTAAAAGATAATACATCAATTGATCAAACTTTAGTTCAATAAAAATGAAAATTTAACATGAATAGTAATGTAATAACAATTTAATATAATCCTCCCACATGATAGACATAAATAAAGGTTAGTGGAAGTTAATGAGGTTGGTAAATGGCTGGTGGGAGTAATTGTTAAAAATATTTACCAACTTATGGGTCTTTTTTTATAAAATGTAAACTTATGGTCAATTTTATAATTAAAATTTTTGAAACCATGGTTTGAAACCGTGGGGTGTAATGTATGTCCAAACGCTGATTTCATTTTATGGTTTGATACCATAGTTTCAAACCGCATGTCCAAACGCCTACTTACATTTGCATATTTTACATACCGCTATTGGTTTAATTAATATCGTATCTTAAAAGATGAAATTCAGCATTCAATGCTCTATAACTATGTTTTCCACGCCCATAAAATTACTACTCCCTCCGGTCCAAAACAATTGAGGGTTTAACCTCTAAAAGTTGATCCAAAATAATTTACGTTCAACAAAACAAAGAAAGTATTTAGTTCTCTTTTCTAAGTTTGCCCTTACACATTCACATATCCCTATAATAATTATGTCAAATTAAAGAGATACGAAAATCATAATTAAGGGTATATAAGTCAAAACTCCTCTTGATTTTTTGAAATTAATTAATTCTTTAATTCATGTGCCCAAGTTTAAAATCTCAATTAGTTTGGATCGGAGAGAGTAATGGTAGAGGGCATGCACAGTGAGTGGATGAGTTAAAAACTTAAAACTAAAGTTCAATAAAATGATCTATATGCCTCGTCTTATCTCTCGAAACAAGTGTTAATTAATAAACGGAAAGGGCTCAAATATGCCATCCAACTATCGAAAATGGTTCATTTATGCCACTCGTCAATAGTTTGGCTCATTTGTGCCATCGAACTATAGGAAATGACTCATTTATGCCATCGAACTATAGGAAATGTCTCATTTATGCCACTCATCAATAGTTTGACTTATTTATGCCATCGTGCTTACCAAAATGACTCATTCATGCCATTTTTCATTAACGTGCGGTTTATAATACCAGATATGACACGTGGCTCCAATTAGAGGTCTACGCTATTTAATTAAACCGGCCAATTTTAAATACCAAATTAATAAAAAAACCCGATTCATACACCTTACCCACCCACAACCATAATCTAGTTAGAGGCCACGTGTCATATATGGTATTGTAAAACCAGTTTTAATGAAATATAGCATCGATGAGTCATTTTGATAATAGACGATGGTATAAATGAGTCAAACTATTGATGAGTGCATAAATGAGCCATTTTCTATAGTTCGATGGCATAAATGAGCCATTTCCTATAGTTTGGTGGCATAAATGAGCCAAACTATTGATGAGTGCCATAAATAAGTCATTTCTGATAGTTGGATGGCATATTTGAACCTTTTTCGATTAATAAAAGCACGTGATTCGTAATTTTTGTTTCTACTCTAAAAAACAACTCAAGATTTTCGATGGAAAACGAAAGAAGAAAATGTTGAGAGAATTGCACATGCATTCCCTAAGCTTTTGCTAATTATTTATACAACATACCTTCCATCTAATTTTAGATATCAAGCAAATTAAATTTCGTTCTCGTCGATTTTTTATACCGAAGCTGAAAATTAATCTAATATGTGAGCAGGACCAAAGTTAGGTATGATTCAGTTGAATCCCTTTAAAAATCATACATGCAGAATAAAAATAGTTTATAAAAAAATTACTATGAGCCCATTTGGATTGGCTTATAAATGTACGTTTTTAGCTTTTTGAGTGTTTTAATTTGACTTAAAGTCATTTTGTGCATAAAATAAAAAAAATAATTGGACACTTGCTAAAAACTTATAAGCGAAAAAAAAAAAAACTTTAAAGTTTTTAAAAATAGCTTATAAGTTGAAAAAAAAAAATAAGTTAGCCTACCCCCAACTTATTTTTTTTTTTACTATCAATGTTGTTTTATATCACTTATAAGAAAATCAAAAAGCATATTTTAAGCCCATCCAAATAGGCTCAATAACTTGCTTTAGATGATAGTTAGAGTCTTACAGATTTCATTTTTTATTTTTTGAATTCACTAGTATCAACTTCTGGTTGTTGTATATATCACTTAAAAACAAAACGGAATTAAGAAAATAGAGACCAAAAGATTGAAAATATTAGAAAGTACAAAGTGTGGAAAATATTTTTTGCTTATTCACTTTGTAAATAAATCTTCAGCGTTGGTTTTTGTTAGTACTTAATTTCTTTATATTTCATTATATATTTATGAAGAGACACTATAATCAAAGAAAAATCATGTGGTAGAAAAGATTATGTGCAAGCATCAAATAATATAGCCGATCCAACTTATGCATAGTTTTTATTATACATATTTAATGACAATCAAAGTAGATAACAAAGATCAAACAAGTCCATTAGTTTCTACTAAGTACGGACTATTTAAAATTACAGGAGAAATATATGTTACCAATTCTCCAAAACTGATCAGAAAAACAGTGCCCTCCGAAAAGCTTAATTAAGCTGTACGGCATATCATCACTACTGATGAAAATGCACAAATTAAGCTTGCATATCTATATAACCAAAGCTTAAAACAGCGTTAGTCTCCGCCGTCTGGCAGAGTGTTGAGGTCCAAACCACGTTTTCGCACGACAGCAGCAACACCGGCAGGCGATGCGGTTAGCGTGCTGCCGTGAGCGTTAACGTTAGCTGGTAGAATTTGAGCACTTCTCTGTAGATATTTCACCGCTACGTGCATCCTCCTCAATATCGCGAAGAACTCGTCAACTTCAGCTTCTGAAGGTGACGGCAACACCACTGTCTCCTCCTCCTCTTCCTTCACAGCAATATCTACCTCATGCTTGGTAACGTCATCCTTTTCAGTTCTCTTCCTCTTCTTCTCACCCTCCATATGTAGCATCTAGGACTTGGCTGATTAATGCTAGATAATGCTGTCGCTTCTCTTTATTCTCACATCTATGTCTATTTTGTTATCGACTCTATATATGCTTTTCGTTGTATTCTTTCTTCCTGGCTGGTTGCTGTTGTTTCAGAATATAAATACGTCCGTTCATCCATTCACAAATTTGGTGACGTCTGGGTGATGATGTCATCATGGGAATGGTCATTGTAATCACACTGTATGTCCACAATGCGCAAATGTGTAATGCTTTCCCACGCGCTTTCTCAAACTCACCTTTAGTCGACTATAAGTTATAACTATGACCCGCAACTAATGGTACGGTTTCTGAATATTAAATAAGTAAAAGTTCTCCTAAATTACTTTAGTTAGGTGCATGTTTTTTGTTGTTTGTCAATTTATCTCAAAATTTATTTAAAAGAGAAAATATTAACGAGTTTGTATGCTAAGCCTCTCAACGTCTTTATGAGGCTCTGTTGTTCATTTTATAATAGTAATTGATATCAAAACATATCGATCAACGCTTGAAACTGCAACTCACAGTGGCTTGAACCGAAGATGGGTGTCAGCCGTGTCCATATGGTAGGGCACCAAGAATGCGGCTTAAATCTAATTGGTGGGTTAGCCGTGATCAAGTCGGCCAAAGAAAAAAAAGAAAGTGATACCAATGGTGACCATCGATTCTTCCACTTAATAGACTAGTCTTTTGAATTAAACTTTTTTGTTTAATCTATAAAATTCTTTTCTTTTTTCATGTGTTGCACTTTAATTTTGTTATTACTATTTACTCCCTCTGTTTCAATTTAAATGTCTTTTTTTTTTCCTATCCCAAAAATAGTGTCTCCTTTTATACTTAGTAGGCGTTTGGACATGCATTTCATCTCATGGTTTCAAAAAATTTAAATAAAAAATTTGACTCATAAGTTTATATTTTGTAAAAAAAGACTCATAAGTTGGTAGATATCTTTAACAATTACCCCCACCGACCATTTACCAACTTCGTTAACTTCCACCAATCTTTATTTATGTCTACCAATTTCATTACTATTCATGTTAAATTTTCGTTTTTATTGAACTAAAGTTTGATTAATTAGTGTTGTACTTTTTAGAAAGGTCTTCTAGTAGCGTATTAATATTGTTAGAACTATGACTTGCTCATTTGGTAAGGTTATATAAAAATTAAGAATGTTTTAATAGTTTTCACAACTTGTGGGTTTTTATGTTTATAAGAGAAAATATAACTTAAGATATCCAATTGCATATCCAAATATGATTTCAAATCATGGTTTGAAACCATGTCCAAACAGCTCCTTAATAAGTTTTTTAGTTTCAATATTTTATATGGCACTGTTAAGATCACGAGATTTAAAAGACTATGCACATCTTAAATTTAAGAAGACAAGATTCATAAATCTCTATTTATTTTTTAAATTTCATGTCAATGTATAAGACACTTAAATTGAGACTGAGAAAGTATAATACATAGGTGTGTGAGCGTGCTTTTAATACTTTATGCTTGTGTGCGTGTTTTTTCCTACAAATTACACCACATTTGTGTGGTGGCTTTTATACTACTCGAGTGATTGGAGGACGACCATAGAGTGGGACGGCAATTGAACATTACGCTCCTTTTGGCGTAGCAGTTCCATTCTGTGAAATGGACACACTTTTTCTTTTATAAAAAAAATCCCAATGCACGATGTTTCCTTGAAAGACTTAAGAGGGAGACTCCATGGAGTCAACATATTTAAATAGGGACACCGTACAATCATGTTACAGCCTGTTTGGATTGCCCTATTTTAAGTGTTTTAAAGCTAAAATAATTTTTAAACACTTTTGTAGTGTTTTGAGTAAAATAAAAAAGTATTTTTAAGTATTTATTTTCAAGTCAAAATAATAAAAATAAATCAAAAGTCATGCCTCAACCAAATTGGCTCTTACTCCAATAGAATTTCGAGAACCCAAAACTTGCCTTTAATCAGCAGTTCCGCTATGAATTTGAATATTTTAAATCAAATCTTCTAACATAAGAATTGAATATTTGAGTTATCAATGTTGGGTGCGTGAACAAAATTTTATTTTAATAGTTTTTTTAAAAAAAGGGAAAAGAGTAAAAAATATTTCCCTACTTTCGTTTATTACCTAGTTTTGTCCTCTGTTACAAGCTGAGGCTATTTATATTTTGCCATTATGAAAGTTAAGAAAAATATCCCTCAATTTAATCAATTCCCCCAAATCAACCTCAATCAATTTCACTTAAAATTACTCAATTTTCTTTTAACCCGACCCTGTCCACTTGAGATTGATTTGGGGGAATCCATTAGATTGAGCAATTATTTTGTTAAATTTCATAACGGCGGGGGTATAAATCCAATTTGTAACGGAGGATAAAACTAGCTGATAAATAAAAATAGAGAGGTATTTTGACCCTTTCCTTTAAATAAAAAAGAAAAAAGAAAAAAAAGAAGGTACATATAAAGTGTAGTTGAGATAATTGATCATGTGAAATCTTTTCATGAAATTGTATGGACTCAATTCGCAACGAATAATATCACATCATATTTAGAGTTTTTTTGATTGTTTTAGCATAACAACAGGCAAGGATATTGTGAACTAAGAAAGGCTCCTCATTTCTTAATGAAAAAATTCTTAGATATGAATTTTGAGAATAGATTCTCTTTTAATAAGGAGTGCTCCAAGCTTCTATATATAATCAACTTTCTACCGCACGATTTCGAATCAATTGAGTCAGTAAATTCCAAACAAAAGGAACGAGGGGTTACTTTTAGAGGTGCATAAGATCTATTCGTGATATCAAGGTTGCGATAATTAAAACAAAAGGACGTTTGAGTCACCATGGAATAAAAGCCTGTTTGGATTAGCTGAAAAAAAGTGATTTTTAAGCATAATCTTCAAAGATTTTTGGGTCTTAAAGTTATTTTATAAATAAGTTAAATGATTCGTGTTTGGATAAAAGTGTTGAAGTTAAAAATAAGTTGTTGAAAGGGAAAGACGATAGTTTAGGGTTTTTAGTAGCGAGGGTAATATTGGAATTAGAAGGATGTATAAGAGATAAAAAAGAGAAAGAAATCAAAATTGACGAAAATACTTTTAAGCAAAAAAGAAAAAAAGTTGGAGTTTCCCAACTTCTTTTTTACTTATTTTAAGCACTTTTTAACTTATTAAATAAAAGAGTGGTAAAAATATAAATTAAATATAAATCACTTATAAGCCAATCCAAACGGCTCTAAGTGATGAATTACTTTGATTCCAGCGAAAGGGTGGTAAAAATATAAATTAAATAAAAGAGATATAAAAAGAATGTTACATAAAGATTTCGCAGAAAAATGAAAAGGTTGGTCGGGTTCACATCCAGTTTGATTTTGATCCGCTTTTATCACCATCAATCACAATTCACAATTAATTCTAATAATATTTCACCTCTCTGTTTTTTAAATGCAGGAAAAAGAAAATTAAGTCCCGTCCGGCTTTTACTCTTTCTTTCCTTCTTTAAAAAGATACAAGGGTCCTACACTTGATTTTAGTTGGTAGGTATTGTTTCACTTGATTTTAGTTATAGGTATTGTCTCATTTTCTTGGGTAATTAATTATTGTGCTGTAAACTATATGGAAACTTCGCTTGTATAAAACAAAGACTGGGGGACTAGTATGTGGACGTGGAAAGACAAAGCATCTGACTGTGGAAATTTGACTTTGTCTCTCTATTAGAATTAGAGTTAGAATAGTTCACAGCAAGACCAAAACGGAGCTAGAGTTGTTTACCTCTACAAAATGACTTTGGGATTCTCACTTGAATTTGTTTGTTTAGCAGAGTAAGAGTAAAAGACAAGTGAATCGTATCCGATCATAAGCTCTTTCGAATACAGTGATATGATACTGTAGACTACAAGCTATAATGACAATAAATGTAAACTGTTAGTAGATAAGGATTTTTGATAACAGCTTAAGAACTCAATGAATGCTTACTAGTTCTCCTAGAGAGAAAAGTTGTTAGGGTTACAAGTCTAAAAAATGAGATGATCCGGTTCCTTCCCCTAGAAGGTATATTTGACAACGTTTAAACTAAGACTTTTCAATACTAAAGTACATACTTTTCACGTTCCCACAGTGCCAACTATAACATCAATGGAAAAGAAAAACGTACAGTTGAATGTGGCCCATACTGGCCTCTTCCATGGAAACAAGCCAAGAAAAAGAGTAAAAATAAGAATATAAAAGCATTTACTAAAGTGTTTCTAGACCAAATGACTCTTTAATTAGGCCGTTTGAGAAGAAAAAATACTATTAGTTCAAGTTTTTTAAGAAAAGTATTTGAAGTTGAAACTGTATTCGAATATGAATTTTACTTGAAAAAAAAGTTAATTTTTTTTGGTGAATCATTATTTTACTTGAAATATTTTCAACTTCGGATTCCTTTCAGTTAAAGTTTAAATAATGATCAAAGCTGTAAACATCAATTTGCACCATTTAATATTTTGTTATTTTAGGAAGATATGTGCGTCCAGCCTCTTACAATAGTAAGACACATTCTGGTTTGAAATATTTCAAAATATTTGATAAGTAGTAGTATTATTTTACATAATGCTATTAATTTGTCTTCCATGGGTTTTTTTGCTGATATTTGGATTTTAGTATGATACTTTCTTTTACTTTAACCAAGCATTTTCAGGGGTGAGGAATATTTTTCAATGGCAAGGTTATAGAAGGATGTCAAATGTCTATATTAAAACCAAGGCAATAAAGTCTTATAAAAGCAATAGATATGTACTTGATCCAATGGAACATTGTCAGTATTGCTACATGGCCCAAAATAGTCTAGCCCAGAATCAAAACATACGGGTCATTTGCACGATTGACCTTCAAAGGCACTGGTCTTTAATTTTTCGTCCTCAAATTGGTGGGCTTTAATTTTTGGCCTTCGCGAATGGTATAAAAATTTCAAGACTTAGTTTCGGGTATTAAATTTCATATTAGGCTCCGGAAAATTAATACAACAGTCAATTTTTTTTTTTCAAAAATCGCAATGTAAAAATTTTGCTCACACATACACATTTCATACAACTTTCATACATAGAAATATTATAATTTTTTAAGCAGAGCAAAAAAAAAAATTAATATTTAAAAATATATATATCTACCTTACTAGATAAAAAAAATATATAGGCAAAAACTACGTATATATACGCTTTCCCATATTAAAACCAAGGCAATAAAGTCTTTTTATGTACTTGATCCAAGGCCTACTTTTGGGCAAAAGTTAGGCATATTCAGGCAAATTTTGTTACCAACTGGTCTTTAATTTTTCGCCTTGCGAATTTCTTTTTTTTAAATTTCAGTCAATTTTTTTAAAATCGATTCGAACCCGAATACCACTGAAAGTTTAGGCGAAGCCTACTTTTGGGCAAAAGTCAAAATTAAAAATAAAGTGCCTTTGAAGGACATTCTTTGAAGGACATTCCGCCCAAAAAAAAAAATTAACATACCGAGGACGAGAAAGAATGGAAAATTGTCAAGTTTGCAAGGAAAGTTCAAAAAACACAAACTGAATTCCCGACCTTCGTGCTGTGGGACTTGTTCTAATGCATGTATGCAATTTCCATATATAACCATCTTCCAATTTATAACCATCAATGTCGATATGTCTCTCGTCTTTGTTGAATGACCGAATTACTATGGGAAAAGGACACAAATGGCCATCTGGCCCGAACTATTGACAACCGGATAGCTCAAGAATCTTATAAGGCATTTTTAGCTTTATAAAAGTAATTCTATTTTTAGCCTTTTTTAAACTAATTTCAGCATATGTATAGAAATTGTATTATTCTTTGTATAGAAAATCTATCATATGTATATAAACTGTATCATTTTTGTATATTATATGTATCCCTATAGTATCAACGTATAATTTCTGTTTAATAAATGTATAATCAACGTATGCTTACTAATTATACACATATTATACATGTTTTAGGATATTTTTTAAAGGCTCATCAACTTATACTTACTAATTATACACATATTATACATATTTTGGGATATTTTTTAAGGCTTAATATTAATTTTTTTCATCGACCTTTAATGGCGACATTTTGCTCTTTTGTAGTGAACCTGTAGTGGCGACTTTTTGATCTTAGTAGCCACAAAAGTCTCCTTTTTTTTTTTTTGAATGGGCTAGCGCCTGGGAATAGTTTGAGCCGAAAGGCCAAATCGTGATATGAAGCCCAAATATGGGCCGAACAAATTCTTAATGACCAGGTAGTATCCTTTTCCCAATTATTATCCCCTTAAATGATTTCAAATAATACTCACAATATAAGTAAGCGTTTCTTCATGGATTTCAAATATGTTTCGCTGTATTTGAAATTTATGAAGTTGCATGAAAAGATGAAGTTGTGTTTAGTTATACTTTTTATAAAGGGAAGAAGAGAAAACTTTATTTGAAATTTATGAAAATGTAGTTGGAAATTAGGGATCACTTTTTCAAATTTGAAATCCAACTCCATCTTTGTAAAAAGTATAACCAAACACAACTTCATCTTTAACTGTAACTTCATAATGGTTACAAAAGATTAGGCCAAAATGCATTGAAATCAAAAGCCAATATCCTACAAAGTTATCAAGGATTTTATACTTTCTAATGAAGGGTAATAGTTTAAAAACAAAGAACAAAACTTTCTTATTGAAGTTAAAGTAACCCAAACTAATT
The DNA here is from genome assembly GCF_029784015.1 of Lycium ferocissimum. Lineage (NCBI taxonomy): Eukaryota > Viridiplantae > Streptophyta > Magnoliopsida > Solanales > Solanaceae > Lycium > Lycium ferocissimum. The sequence continues at coordinate 4,116,033 of NC_081346.1, forward strand.
CTTCAATAACAATTGATAATATAATAACTTGAGTTCATACTACGATAATTATGAACATGAATACAATAACTATAGACAATATGTAATATGAATCTTAGTTCTTCTTTGAATAAAAGAAAGGATATAGATATTGAATCTGCGAGGAGTCAAAGCTGGAAAAAAAATATCATAGATCTCATATAATTCTTTTCAAACAATGTTTAGTTAAAGAAGTAGAAAGGAGGTCCTAATTAAAGTACCTATTGTTTGGAATTTAGATGAGGATTAAAATACATGTAAAGAAGCAAAAGCTTCAAGAAATTTTACTTTCTGAAAACTAGAAGAAACATATAAATTGGTATAGAAAGGAAAAACTCACCCGATTCCTTGACCATTTCTGCCCTCGCATTTTACGTGATCTTCGTGAATGCACAAGATTTAAGATGATCTCATCACACCTGAATTTCTCATTAGTTTGTTTCTTTCTTACATTGACGCAATTTGAAGTATTATAAAAAAGAAAAGAAAAAGAAGGTAAACTTAATATCATAAACTACAAGGAAGATAAGCATAATATCACATATTACAAAGAAGGGAAGCGATACGAAACCAACCTATTTCATGAACCTATTGTTGGAAAATATGCACAGTGGAAGCGATTCCATAATCATACTGCTTACATGAATAATAGATAACAAACACGAACATGTAGAACATACAAACATGCTGAAAATTAACTCGAGAAATACCTCTTGAAGCGTGAACAAATATCCTTCAGCAAGTCCAACTCCAATTCTGCAGATCCCAAAATTTCTGCGGTCTTCTGCAGTGATCCCAAAATAACAGCCGAACTCTCTCAATACTTGGGTGGGCAAGTATTGTTTGAAAACTTGTGTACTTTAGGTTAGGAGGACCCCAAATATATATAGGGTTTTTCACGTTTTTTACCCAGTCCAACATAGGGGGAAAAAAAACATTTTTTCTTCCTTTTCCCCCAAGAAACAGGATTCTGAGTCCTAGTTAAATATGGGCACAACAGGGACCACGAAATTAATTACTGAGGCTCCCTATCATAGAAATAATTCAAAAATCTGTTTTGAATTATTCTTACCATAATAAATTACAAATCATTCCACTAGAAATTCGTAATTGCACTCCTCCATTTATATTTCGAAATTCCCCATTAAACACTTATATAATTCTCCATGTTAAGATTACAGATATTAATCAATAAATTAAATTACTGACGAATTTAATTCAATGATTAATTTCCTTTAGAGCACTGCTTAACTTATTTCATGTGTCGGATTCATAAATCGACCGGCCGGGTTTACACATGAAAACTTATAAGCTTCTCAAAAAGGTGTATCATCAATCTCTATACCAAGACATGGATTCCATCAACTAACTTATTATTTCACCAATATATATATTATTATCATCCAATCTACCAAGCATATTGACCCATCTCAGGATCTCACCTTTTAATAAATCAAAATGACAATTAATATATATAGCTCATAATAGTTATATCAAGATTAGGAATATAAGTACATTTAATAGTTTAGAGAATATGTTTTTGCCATCTTACCTAAAACACCTATCTCTACTTGGTCCTGTTCAATGCATTCAAAACGCACTAGCACGAGAAGTTAGAACTACACCATTCTCATAATCAAGATAAATTACATTTAATCTCGCGCTACAATCATTCTGATGGTTTGTCCAAATTTCCATCTGCGATTGTGAACTATAACTTTTAACTTATAAGAACCGGTGATTTAATCTTCTGTGTATAAGCTTAAACTCTATACACTAAATCATCTACTATATAAGTTGAGGACGCATATATGAAAAAATGATCCATTTAATGTAACATTTTATTGAATTGAATAAATAATAAACAATTATTCCATAAGAAAATACTATATCTAAACGCATGGTTAATAGTATATCCTAACACCTATTTCATGTATAATATATTCATCCAAAATAATATATTGTATGATAAGGCATACATGTGAAACGCACGTGCGGAGAAATTAGTTATACAAAAACCATTTATAGCAAACTATTTTAAAAGATATTTTCTTATAATAAATAGGGAACAATCTCGATCATTTAAAGTCATAGATATTCATCAATCTTATAAATTATTTCACCTTTCTCTTTGTTTGTTGTACGAGATTTAAAAATATCACCCGATTCTTTGACCATTTTCCTCCTCATGCGCATTTCACGTGATCTTCATCAATGCACAAGATTAGAGATAATCTCATCACCCAAGTCTCCCATTAGATCTTTTCTCTCTTACATTAACGCAATTTGAATTATCATAAAAATAATTTAAAATAAAGAAGCTAAGCGTAGTATCATAAACTACGGGGAAAATAAGCGTAATATCATAAATTACGACGAAAGTAAGCATTACAAAACCAAAACCTATTTCATGTACATTATGTTTATTCAACATTTTATTTCATAATATGAATATTATTATAAAATAATGTAATATATGATTCGGAGTACACGTGCAACACACGTGTGGAGAAATTAGTATTTAATAAGAATTAAACACACGTGCGGAGAAATTAGTATTTAATAAGAATTAACTTTAAACTTTGCATTTTACTATAAATGAGACGCCTTTATAGTCATACAATTGTTATGACGCGTTTAAAATCACAAATATCAAAAATCTTATAACCACACAAATATTATGACACGTTTAAAATCATAAGTTTAAATTTTTTATTTTTTCTTAAACTTGAGGCATTGGATCAAGCAATACCAAGCAAATTGAAGTGGAATAATACATGAATTAACAGATATCTCTACCATTTTAAGATATCGAACTTCGTAATGGTTACAAATATTAGGCAAAAATGCATTGAAATCAAAAGCCAATATCCTACAAAGTCATCTAGGATTTTATACTTTCTAACGAAGGATAATAGTTTTAAAACAAAAAGCAACTTTCTTTTTGAAATTAAAGTAACCCAAAATAGTTATTCAATAACAATTGATAATATAGTAACTTAAGTTGATAATACGATAATTATGTACATTAATACAATAGCTACAGACAATATGTAATATGAATCTTAGTTTTTCTTTGAATAAAAGAAAGGATATAGATATTGAATCTGCGAGGGTCAAAGCTAGAAAAAAAAAATCATAGATCTCATATAGTCATATAGTTCTTCTCAAACAATGTTTGGTTTGGTTAAAAAAGATACCTATTGTTTTCAAATTTAGACGAGGATTAACATACATGTAAAGAAGAAAAAACTTCAAGAAATTTTACTTTTTGAAAACTAGAAGAAATATATAAATTGGTCAAAAAAGAAAGAAAAATATCATCCGATTTGTTGACCATTTTTACCCTTGCCTTTTACGTCATCTTTGTAAAGGCACAAGATTTAAGATAATATCATCACCCGAATCTCCCATTACGTTGTTTCTTTCCGAATCTCCCATTATTTTGTTTTTTTCTTACATTGACGCAATTTGAATTATTATAAAAAAGAAAAGAAAAAGCAGGTAATCATAATATCATAAACTATGAGGAAGATAAGCGTATTATCATATATTACGAATAAGGTAAGCGCTACGAAACCAATCGTATTTCGTGTATATTATATTTATTCAAAATAATGTACTGTATGATTCGGTGTACACCTCTAACACACGTGCGGAGAAATTAGTTATACAAAATCCATTCATAGCAAACTGTTTTAAAAAACATTTTCCTATAATAAATAGGGAACACTCGATCTTTTAAAGTCATAGATATTCATCAATCTTATAAATTATTTCACCTTTCTCTTTGTTTATTGTATGAGATTAAAAAAATATCACCTGATTCTTTTACTATTTTCCTCCTCACGGGCCTTTCATGTGATCTTCATCAATGCACAAGATTAGAGATAATCTCATCATCTGAATCTCCCAATAATTTTTTTCTCTCTCACATTGACGCAATTTGAATTATTATAAAAATAATTTAAAATAAAGAAGGTAAACATAGTATCATAAACTACGAGGAAGATAAGCGTAATATCATAAATTACGAGGAAGGCAAGCGTTACTAAACCAAAACTTATTTCATGTATATTATGTTTATTCAAAATGTTATTTTAATGTAATTATTGGCAAGAGTAAGAATGAGCATGCTAATTTATTTATGGATGACAAGATGTACAATCGGGAGATTTTTACCTAAAATCATGGCATATACAAAAACAGACCAGTAGAGAAGTATTAAATCAAACATTTTCAGGATTCTTCTTGCCTTTTATTCTTCCACCTCCATTGTAAAAGTTGAAAGTCGATATTGGGTGAAAATCATTTACACCCCCTGACTTTACCTTAAAAATCAAACTCCCCTCTCAACTTTGAACAATAGTCATTCTCCTCCCTTTATGCTATGTAATTTCTATTATGCCATTGACATCATTATCCTCTATCTATGTAATACATTATATATTTATACCATATAATATATTTCTACCTAGGTATTTTCTCTATAGCTTAAATAATTTTATAATTTCTTATAGTTTTTTTTTATATCATTAGCTTTACATGTAGAATAATCCTTTTATAATTTTCTTGCAAAATCTATCGCTGTTTTTTATGATTTTTATTTTTATTTTAAGTGCATTAAATATGTATATATTCATGTACGTATGTTTGTAAATGTGCACATACATGTACATATAACTAAATTCTACAACTCTCTGATTCGTTGTTGTCTATGTAGATAAACGAGTTTTAATTATTATTAATCTAATATTTTCTAAATTTTAATTTAACAATACAAATAGATGGTCTTTTTATAAAATTACCATTGTTCTTATTATTGTTTTTCTTATTACCTACACTGAAATAAGCTTATAAATATCTCACTTTTTTTTTATATATATTTACAATTGTGTAAATAGATATTAGCGTTGTGCTTGCTATTAATAAACTTATTTTTAATATTTTGGTCATTTATTCATTATAGAATGTCATTAATTTATATACTTAATCGCTGTTTCTCATATTTCTTTTTTCATTCAAAATAATATTAATTTTCGTTAGGTATTCTGTTACATAAAAAAGAAAAAGAAAATCACGATTTTAGAGTAGGACAAATAGACAAAAGTTTATAATATAAGGGTAAAATAGACACTTAAAAAAGTCAATTGACATAAAAGAGGGAGAATGACTATTGTTCAATGTAAAGTTGGGGGGGGGGGGTAAATGGTTTTCACTCGTTGATAACTTGATATTACATAGGGGTGGGCGTTCAGTATTCGGTTCGGTATTTTCAAAGTTCGGGTTCGGTAATCGGTAGTTGAAAGTAGATACTAAATACCGAACTTTCAAATTTTGATTCGGTAATTCGATAATCGGTAAATCAAACTTCGGTTCGGTACGGTATTCGGTAATACCATATAGAAGTCGAAGTCCGTTGTATTGAAGCTGATTTCATTGTCAAGATACATGTAGATGTGGGTCAAAGTTTAACTATCCTTTTCACCTTTGTGTACAACGGTTCATACAGCTCCTGGTATTTAGCTTCAAGTGCGGCAAAATTTCTTCCTCCAAAAACTTAGTCTTAGCTCATCATGTAATAGCAATTAAGATATATCATATTGGAAGCTTCAATACGGCTAACATAATGAGAAATGCAAATCCAAGGACTCAAAAGTGTGAAAAGGGGAACTTACAACTTGCAAATTAATCATTAGAATGAGAACTTATTCATTTACAAACACAGGTACTAGTCACGCCAGTTAAATATCATTTTGTTGGGATCGGTTGAGGGGAACCAAAGCATGGCTCGATAACAGTGTGAGTCCTCCAAAAATGCAGTCATATATACTATACATCGAGAGTTTGTTTCTCAATGGCCACAACTTATACCAAGTGAAATGTCAATAGAAATCAATAGATGAATATTGTGTCTATAAATACGGCCACACTCATCATCTCCGTGAGACTATTCTTCTACAAGCAAGCATAACATATACCACTTCAAACATCAAAAGTGAGGCGGTCGACTATGGTGTGAGAGAGGCGGTGGGGGTGGATGGTCACTGGTCGACTATGGTGTGAGAGAGGCGGTGGGGGTGGATGGTCATTGGTCGACTATGGTGTGAGAGAGGCGGTCGGCTATGGTTTTTGAAAGATTACCCTCTATTTGGATGGTTGTTTCCCGTGGTTCATTAATGCACAGTATGGTATGGCACAGTATGGTGTTGTGTTGTATTGTATCGTACTGTATTAATAAACACAATGTTTGGATAGACTGTATCGTTTGTTGTGATTTAATAACATTTGTATTGTTTGGTTTGACTGTATGGTACTGTATAATAACTTATAAGTTTACTAAAATACCCTTATCTCTTAATTAGAAATTAATTTATATATATTAATAAAACTCAGGTAAAGAATAAAATAGGAACTTTAAGAAATAAGTAGGTAGTGGGTGGGGGTGGTGGAGGGGTGGGTGGTGTGAGGTGGGTGGTTGTGGGGTGGGGTGAGGGTTGTGGGGTGGGGTGAGGGGTAGTGTGTGGTGGTTGGGGTGGGTGGCGGAGGAGTGGGGTAGTAGGGGGTGAGGGTGGGTGGTGGCGTGGGGTGAGTGGTGGGGGTGGGGGTGGGGTGGGGGTGAGTGGTAGGGTGGGGTGGATGATGGAGGGTGGGGTATAATGGAGAAATGAAATACGTAACCACGGAAAAACCACCAAATCGGTGGTTACAAAAATTGAGACTTTTCACGGTTATATAACCATGGAATGAGCCACGGGTTTACAAAATCATACCACATAATTTTAAGAACAATGAAAACAAACATGGTTTCATAGAAAACCATACATCAATGAACCACGGGAAACCACCATCCAAACAGGGGGTTAGGGATTTTAATTTTTAGGTAGCTGAATAGTAATACGCATGGGCTAAAGCAGAACTCAATCACTGATAGGTATATTAATTTAATGGCCTTTTATTACCGAACGGTATTATTATCTAAAACCGAATACCGAAACCGAAAAACCGTATTTTTAATTTTATTCCCGAAAACCGATTTACTGAAATCCCTGGTTCGGTTCGGTAATTCGGTTTTCGGTATTTTATGCTCAGCCCTAATATTACATGTTGAACAAAAAATGTCTTATACCAAAATTGACCTCCACACGAACTTAATTGTGAAATTTGTTTAGTTTTTTGCTAGTCAAAAGTCGCTTATTCGATAAGCAGTTAAAAATTATAACAGTCTTAAAATTCAAATTATTTTGAATTGAACTTTAACAAAAGGGAGATAAGGTATTTAAATTGAAACAACACATTTAGTTGTCACATTAACAACAAATATTTTATTGCCGTAACGTTTTCCGTGAAAACATTCACTTATTACTCATTGTCATTGTGTTTGAAGTGGGGCGGTATTGCCTTTTTTTTTTTTTGTTAAATGTGGGATATAAACTTCTGCGCACGCAGTCTATTATATTCAATCTTTTAATTTGTTTGATCCTATTTTCGTATTTGAAAAATTAACTTTAACCTCTCATTTCATTCTAAAAGAGAAGTTATTGTAGCCATACAATTGTTCTGACATGTTTAAAAACACAAGCATCAAAAGTCATATAACCACGCAATATTATGACATGTTTAAAATCATAACTTTTTTTTCTTAAACTTCACATCTTGGATCAAGAAATACCAAACAAATTGAAATGGAAAAAGACAAGAATTAATGGACATCTTTATCAGTTTAAGTATTGAATATTCAATCTATTAAAACTCTGATGACTGGACAAAAATCATCTTACATTTTTTTCTCTTCTGGAATTTGAATTTTTGCGGAACTTATTAGTATTATAAAAACAATAGGAAAAATGATACTTTGATGACCTTCTGAACGTTCACTTGCACTCTACAAGGTAACAATTCTATGCAAATATCGATTGAGTTGCTTGTGGCCTTGGTTATATCATTACCTGTGAGGAAGATAAGCGTAACATCATACATAACGAGGAAGACAAGTGTTACGAACCAAACTTATTTCATGTATATTATATTTATTCAAAATAATGTATTGTATGATTCGGCATACACGTGCAACGCACGTGCGGAGATATCAGTTATACAAAACTATTCATAGAAAACCGTTTTAAAAGACATTTTACCATAATAAATAAGGAACAATCTTGATTATTTAAAGTCATAAATATTCATCAATATTAGAAAGTATTTCGCCTTTCTCTTTATTTATTATACGAGATTAAAAATATCACCCGATTTTTTGACCAGTTTCCTCCTCGCGTGCCTTTCATGTGATGTTTATCAATGCACAAGATTTAGGATAATCTCATAACCCAAATCTCCCATTAGTTTTTCTCTCTCTCTCTTACACTGACACAATTTGAATCATTATAAAAATAAAATAAAATAAAGAAAGTAAACGTAGTATCATAAACTAGGAGGAAGATGAACGTAATATCATAAATTACGATAAAGGTAAGCATTACGAAACCAAAACCAATTTCATGTGTATTATATTTATTCAAAATTTTATTTTAATATAACTAATATTATTACAAAATAATGTACTATATGATTGGTACGTGCAACGCACGTGCGGAGACAGCGGAGAAACAACCGCTTAAAGAATCTCCGTGGAGTAGAACTCATCGGAGATCTCGCCGGAGGCAATGGGTAAAATGACAACTTCGAAAAAAAATGACGTGGGGGAAGAAAAAAGAAATGGAAAGTGAATTGCTTACTATGTGACGTGTCATCGACATGTTGTTGAGATAACGCTCATGTGGTGCGCGTATATATCACCTCTCAATCATGAAACTGATATTGCATGTATAAGCTGATATTTAATTCACTTGAAAGTTGTTTAGGGGGTAAATAAACACCCGTAAAGTTAAATTGCTATATAAAGTGAGTTTTGGGGACAAGTTAAGGTAGGATTTTATATATTTTCTCTAAAATTAATCTACATATAATATAAAGATAGGCACAGACAACGTGATGTGGCACTTCTCTATGGTCAAGGATCCTATTTATCTTTTTTCTCCCTTTTTTAACTTTTTATATCATTTTTCAATTATATTACTTTAAAAAGTCATCTCTATAACTTATTACACCCTTTCATCTTCATTACTTTTACTCTTAATTATATTAGTAAATCCACAATCCCCCCGACATGCATGTTCATCTAACTTTCTACGTCACCTACTTTATGATGCTCTTTGAACTACACTAATTGTAGAAAATACTCACATTTATGTGCTATGTTATGTTAAAAAGTCCGAAAGTCACCTTCTTAACGGACCAAGCTTGATTTGTAACGTCCTTTTCCCCTTGCCAAAGTAGAGCACAATATCATTTCCTATGTTATATATCCTTCTGGTCCTCATCGTTTATCTCCATCCATTCTCTACGTAAGCGTTTTTTATATTAAATATTTTGTTTATTTTTCATTTGTATTCATCTAAAATATTGATATCTACTCAACCCTAACTTTTGTTGAAGCTAGGATTTTTGGTGAAGGTGTAATTAGTGTTGCTATATGTTTTATAGTTGATGTCGTGGTAAGTGAAGCAGCCTAAACTTCTGCAAGTGGTATTAAGTTTTCAAGTAGTAAATTATTATCTCTTACATGGATTGAGATATATTTATGTGAAGTTGATATGTTCCTAATCAATTTGTGGTTTGTTTTGTTAAGAGTTAAATGAAATTTTGTATTCTTATGTTTTTGCATAAGAAATCATGTCTTTGTCCGATCTATACTGATTTATACTCGCATCATGATGTACGCATGAATATCACCGGCCATTGCTAAATTAATGACAATGAAGTACAAAGGAAATAGCTGCAGGAATATCAAAGACTAGTAGAATCCTCTATTAAGAGGGCGATTGCGCAGAACCATAGTGCGTGGTCATTAGGTATAACTTCGGATGAGTTTCAGCACTCACTTGCCAATAAATCATGACTGAACTCCCCTTATTTTCTTCAAAACTTAACGGGGCACTTCTTGATTAATTTGTTGCAGAATAGTTGTTTGGCTGCATTGTTTAATACAAAGGAGATCAAGAATCTGATATAGATTAATTACGAATGCATACATAAGTTTGATTTTATTTATAATTTGAATATTTTCTTGGAGTTAAGGAAATCTGCACCCAACAATTGGTTGTTTCAGCTTTCTTAGTACTACCTTTTTCACTCTTTTATCTAGGGATGGGTATGGTACGGTATTTGAAATTACGGTACGGTAATTTCAGTTTTCAGTTTCTAAAAATACTATACTATTACCATACCAAATTAATTCGGTATGGTTCGGTATTTTCAAGTTCTGTTTCGGTATTTTGCATTACAGAAAATCGGTAACCATAGTTTTTTCGACTCCAACTTACATATAATCATATTGTAGAGAATTATGACTTCGGTACTCAAGAAACGTTTCAATTATATCATACTAACACCTCACACATGTAAAATGATTCAAAAGAAAGTACAAGCAATCCCCTTCGTAAATCAAATACACAAAAAAGACATTCAATCAAGACAGAGTAATCAAAGTTTCGATGTCTAAACAATTAGTTTTGTAATAATATTAGTTTATATATTTGTTAGTATTATAATACTAATATATATGAATTGTATATGTAACTATATACTTCGGTATGGTATTCGGTATTTTGGTATTCTCTTTATAAATATATCATAATTTTTTTAAATGCATACTAAATACCATAATACCGAAATCACGGTATAAAAATTTTCGATTTCGATATAATAATCGGTATCTACCATACCATGCCCACCTACTTTTTTCTGTTTCCTTTCTCTTCTGGATAAAATTTTATAGCTATGTATCATGGGAAAAAGTCATGAAGAATAGATGGCGTGGCACATTCTGGATGTGAAAATATATTTATCAATTTAGAAAAACTTTTTATAGCTATTTTCTTATCCTCATTAAAGCCCAGTAATCTCAAAAATATATATAATGACTATTAATATTTATCTATATCTTCATGTATGCATAATTCTGGTATTTGAAGAGATTACGTGGCACGTTTTTAGACTAGAAAACATATTTGTCTTTTTTCTCATTGTTAGTTTTTTTCCCTCCTCAGTAAAGCTCAATACTCTGTATATTTAATCACTTATAAATATTACTATTACAATCATTAATTAGCTAGGAATAGCATTTAAACAGAATAAATGCAGGAAAAATTACGTTACAATCTTTTATATTCAAAAGTATCAAAATCCAATTACGAATTAATATATATTAAAGTTTTATTTATATTTAGTGAACTATTATTATGAATTGGTCATATGAAGGCTCTGGATCAAGATGTAGGTAACTCCAAAATTAATCTCTAAACAAAATTACTAATAAACATTAATAATGGACAACATTTAAATAGGAAAGGAAAGGTGAGGGGATTTAGATTGCCTTTTTTCCCCTCAAACAAATGTGTTGGAACAACTTCTCCCACCAATGCGTCCATATACGCATACGCATACATCGATGCCTGGTTAAAATTCCAGACCTCCAAAGCAGTAATTTGGTCGAAATTCCCAAAGTGCGGCGTTACTTTTTGTAGAGATAGACACTTAACCTTGACATCTACTTTTACTTGAATACTCCAACTTACAAAATGATCATTTAGATATCCTCAACTTTCTTCACTGTGTTAGTTGAACACTCTAACTTAAAAAATGATCATTTAGACACCTCTAAAATTTATGTGTCACATCAGGTGTGTCTAAATGTACATTCTCAAAATTGGGTATTTAAGTGCCAATTGTGGTCAAGTTAAGGACTCTATTTTTTATGCCTTACTTTTTTTGTATTATTAATCTTTGTAATCTAGGTTAAATAAATTCAGTAGCTCAAACCTCATAACAAAGGCTATTCATGAAGAGGTTACAACTTCGGCGACATTGTAAAGTCAATATCATTATTCCACAAAATGAAAGTATAGCAGCATGCGATGAATTGATCAAGCTGTCTACAAAATAAAATATTATATTTGTGATAATAAGCTTATAGAGTTTATATTCAAACGCTTATAAATAAAAATCTCCTATTAAAAAATTACAATTTAACTTCTTTTTTTTTGCATGAATTCTAATATAATATTTAGTTGAGGGATCTAGTAGCTCGATTGGTTCAGGCTCACTGTAACTTTCACCTTGTTGGTGAGGGTTTGAATCCCCATGTTGTAATCCTCTCCCCATTTCCCCTTCCCTTACCTCCATGTAATAAAAAACAATTAAAAAAATATATAATATTTAGTTTCTTATTGTTTGTTGTCTTCCTTTTTTCATTGTCAAATAATATAAGTTACCTAAACTTAAAATGCTAACACAGTCATGATGAAGGTAATGCCATTATTTTTACAGGTTACAACAATTATTGTTGGAATTAAACCAAGATTACTAATCCAAAGTTGTTTAGGATTGATATTTGGTATTTATTTAATTCATACTTAGTTAGGATTTATTTGACTAGTTCATATTGGAATAGGTTTTCTAGTCCTACTATATGTTGATTTTCTAGTATTATAAATAGGGATGTTATGTCACATATTTTCATCAGAGTGAGATTCAACGAGTTTTGAGTTATTAAGAAAGTCTCCTACCTTCTCTCTCTAGTTTAATAAATTTCTTCTATATAGCCATTGTTGAGTCTTCCGCTTGTGCTTATATTTTTCCTTGGAGTATTTTTATTTCCTTCAAATTGGTATCAGAGCCTGTGAGAGATCCGATCAAAGCCTGCGTGAGATCTGTTCAAAGCCTTGTGTGAGATCCGACATATAAAGAAATATGAATATTCCATATTTACCAGATTGTCCCGTTTTTGTGTTTGATGGAAAAAATAATTTTGAGAGTTGGTATCAACGGAAGAATTTCTTCAATGTTGTTGGACTATGGTCCATTATTGATGAAGTGGTTCGTGGAAATCCGGAGAGGCACAACATTGACTGGTGAAGCAGCTACACAATTGGAGAAAGATATGCAATTGAATTATAAGGCATTATATTACCTCAATAGCAAAGTCCAATTGCATGTATATAACAAATATTTGTATGCAAAATCAGCTAAAGCAGCTTGGACAATTTTGGTGAAATCATATAGACGTCTTTTGTAGACATAAAGAGAGAGAAACTTCAAGAGCTTTGGAGACAGTATGAGTTGGTCCAGATGAAACCAACAGAATCTGTCAAAGAATTTTTTGTAAGAATTACAGAAATTGTTAATGATATGAAAATCAACGGAGAAGTATTGGAAGAAGTTAAAGTTGTTGAAAAGATATTGCAGTCTCTAAGATTAGAATTTCACATTAAGAAAACAGATATTGAGGCAACCCAGGATCTTAATACGTTGAGAGTTGATGATGTAGAAGATGAATTGGTGGCATATGAGATGTCATTGAATCAAAGAACATGAGATAAGTGGATGAGGCATTGCAAACAAAGGATGAACCAAAAGATAAAGAAAAGTCATCGAATGCGTAAAATAAATGAAGAAGGCCCTTAATTTAGAAATTATGGAGAAAAGAAGAGAATGTAGAGGTAATTTTTGTTGTGGTATAGATGTCTTTGATTGCAATGCAGAATCCAATAATGTTCAAATTGATTTATCAATGATTTCTAGTATAGTTAAAAAGGATAATTTGATTGGGACTGATGCTCTTTCGGTAGAGGCTACTAGTGTTTTAAGTAATGAAATATGTAATAGACATGATTGGTCTATACAATGTGGGGCTATTGAAAAAGGAATAGAAGTACCCGCCATTATCACACAAGAAAAATTGTTTAAAGGTATTGAAGATGAATCTAGTGATGAAAGAAGCAAAAAAGTTCATCAAGAGCAAGTTTTTGATAATCTACCCAAAATTGAAGCAAAAATAATTAAGGGTCCAGATCCACAATTGACGTGCATGATTTTGGATATTGAAGACGCAATCAATTTTGAACCATTATCTGAGATTGTATATTTTGAGGAGCTTGAAGAAAAATTATTTGTTGATGATACTGCTCTACCACCTATTGAAAGGTCAACTAGAGTCGGATGGGCACGCAAGACCAAGTACAAATCAAGTGAAGAAGCAGATGATTTTAAATCAAGACGAGTTATTGAAGGATACAAAAAGAAGAACAAATATGCTCATGATATTTTGAAGACGGAGAAAGTCAAATTAAATTTGAATCTTGTTGAAGAGAAACCGAATCGACTAAAGATGGCACTCGCAAGTTTGTTCGATGCTACATACTTCGGTAGAAATGGTTCGAGAGTCCGAGGTGGTTGACTTTACAAGACGTGATATTGTTAATGGCATGCTCAAGGTTGAAGATCTTGGTTTAAGGGAGGCTATGTTGGAATTAAACCAAGATTACTAATCCAAAGTTGTTTAGGATTGGTATTTGGTATTTATTTAATTCATACTTAGTTAGGATTTATTTGACTAGTTCATATTGGAATAGGTTTTCTAGTCCTAGTATATGTTGATTTTCTAGTATTATAAATAGGGATGTTATGTCACATATTTTCATTGTAGTGAGATTCAACAGTTTTGAGTTATTAAGTAAAGTCTCCTACCTTCTCTCTCTAGTTTGATAAATTTCTTCTATATAGCCATTGTTGAGTCTTCCGCTTGTGCTTATATTTTTCCTTGGAGTATTTTTATTTCCTTCAATTATTAGCCGTAATCTATCCCACAACTTTTCAATATTATTTCTTTCTTATGTTTCATCAATTTTTATTTTTTTGTTTTTGAAGTTTAAATAGCCAATTATAATGGGTTTATATTCATATTGAAATGTTTTCCAAAAATACTTTTAGACAAAATTTTATATAGAATATTAAAAGAATTATAAAGAGACGATCGAATTATGAACAATGTAGAGTTAGTATTTTCTTTTATGGAAAATGCGATGTTAAAATGATTTTTTCTATACATGAAAATTTAATTCTTCTACTTTGTCTAGATTTACCAGCAAAATTAATTATTGTACAAATACATAATTTTTTATTATTTTTAATGACTGCGCGAAGCGCGGATAACTTCACTAGTTCAATATATACTTGTCAAAAAATACTAATTAATTACCCTAAACGTGTGATACAAATTTACAAACATTATTTAAATTTTGACCAGCCAATAAATTGTCTCTCCAACTATGGAAAACAATGATATTTACAAGCCAAAAGCTCCTCGAATACATGTTTGTCAATTAAAAATACATGCTGATTCAAGTTCCAAACACAACATTAGCAATAATTTACCAAGCTCATATGGAATTAAGATATCTTTTTTGCGCAATATTCATGAAGTAGTAATAACTAATTTACTTTTACTTTAAAAAAGATTTTACTCTGTTTTCTTTCCTTTTCTCTAATAAATAAATTCACCCACGTGTTTCCTTTTCCTCCAAGAATCACCAAAGAAAAGAAGCAATAGAAATAAGGAAATGCCTGTTCTTCCCAAAAATAGGACTTGTTTTCTCAAACATTAATTGAACCAATTATAGAAACTTCTCTAAATCAGTAAATAAATTTAATTCCAATTTAAAAGTTGAAAAGACAAAAAGTTAGCAAATACTAGAATCATAGAAAGTTTTAACCGGTAACAAATACCAAAAAGGAAAATTTTGAATAAGATACAAGTCCAAATACAAATAGTACTATCAACTTTGTTTTATTTTTTTTCTAAAATACAAATAGTATCAAAGACTTTGGTTATTTTTTTTTTTTAAAAAAAAGTTATATTCCTACATATTATGGTCCCATAAAGAGTCCACGCGGACACTTTATATGGTTCTTGAAATTGTCATTCCCACCCCAATTTCTCCACTTTCTTTGGGGGGAAATAAAACAGACACATCTTCTACTGCTTCTACACTTCTACTTCCAGTGAGATTTTTTCCCAATATATTTTACTTCTTCAAAAAGATCTTTTTTTTTTTTTTTTTTGAATAATGCCTTGTTTTTCTCTCTTGCAATTTTGTAAAAAAGGAAAGAAGAGAGGATAAAACAGAGAGTAGAGAAAGGACAGAAAGGAATTATATGTCTTTTGTGATCACAGGTGTAACTGATCTGGCTAGAGCTTCATCTAAAATCTAGCCTTTTTGTCTCTTGGTTAAATTTTGTAGGCAAGAAAAGTGTCTTTCACCTTCTTTCATGAGTTTTTTCAGACCAGAAAGATATGATCTTGATCTTTCAGTTTGTGTTTATAACCCATTTTTGCATGTTTTGGAGAATTCTTGTGTGATGAGAAATAGAATTATTTTTTTTCTCTCTTATGTGATATTCATCCAAAATATTACATACCGTACGATTCGGCATACGCGTGCGTTGCACGGGCGGAAAAATTAGTTATACAAAAGATATTCATAGCAAACTGTTTTAAAGGACATTTTCCTATACACTCGATTCTTTGACCATTTTCCTCCTCACGTGCTTTTCCCGTGTTCTTCATCATTGGAGATAATCTCATCACCCGAATCTTCCATTAGTTCATTAGATATTTTTTTACTACTATAAGCAGTTTAAAATTATAATTTTTATCTTTTTAAATGATTCGATAGTCTTAAAATTCATATTATTTTGAATAAAACTTTAACAAAAGGGACATAAGGTATTTAAATTGAAACAACACATTTAGTCGTGACATTAACAACAAATATTTTATTGCCGTAATGTTTTCCGTGAAACGATTCACTCATTACTACTCATCGTCATCGTGTTTGAAGTAGGGCAGTATTGCATTTTGTTGTTAAATGCGGGATATAAACTTTTGGGCACATTCTATTATTTTCAGTATATTTTAATTTGTTTGGTCCTATTTTCGTATTTGTACGTTTAAAAAATATAATGGCATATTTATATTTGAAAAATTAACTTCAACTTCTCATTTCATTTTAAATGAGAAGCCATACAATTGTTATGACATGTTTAAAAATATATCACACAAGCAACAAAAGTCATATAACCACACAATATTATGACATGTTTAAAAACACATCACACAAGCATCAAAAGTCATATAACCACGCAATATTATGACATATTTAAAATCATAAGTTTATTTATTTTTTCTTAAACTTCACGTCTTGGATCAAGCAATACCAAGCAAATTGAAATGGAAAAAGACAAAAATTACCGGAGATCTTTGTCCGTTTAAGATATTGAATATTCTATCTATTAAAATTAAGACGATTGGACAAAAATCACCCTACGTTTTTGTCTCTTCTGGAATTACAATTATCACGGAACTTATTAGTAGTATGATACTTTGATGACCTTGTGGACGTTCAATTGCACCGTACAAAGGTCACAATTCTATGCAAATATCGATCGAGTTGCTTGTGGCCTTGGTTACATCATAAACTACGAGGAAGATAAGCGTAATATCGTATATTACGAGGAAGACAAGCATTACAAAACAAAACAAATTTCATGTATATTATATTTATTCAAAAAATATATAGTATGATTCGGCATACACGTGCAACACACGTGCGGAGATATTAGTTATACAAAAACTATTCATACCAAACCGTTTTAAAAGACATTTTTCTATAATAAATAGGGAGCTATCTCGATCGTTTAAAGTCATGATATTCATCAATCTTAGAAACTATTTCGCCTTTCTCTCGTTGTTTATTATACGAGATTTAAAAAATATCAACTGATTCTTTGACCATTTTCCTCCTCACGTGCCTTTCACGTGATAATCATCAATGCACAAGAGTTAAGATAATCTCACAACCTAAATCTTCCATTAGTTTTCTCTCTCTCTCTCTCTCTCTCTCACACACACACACACACACACACATACTGATAAAATTTGAATTATTATAAAAATAAAATAAAATAAAGAAAGTAAACATAGTATCATAAACTAGGAGGACGATAAGTGTAATTTCATAAATTAACAGGAAGGTAAGCGTTACGAAACCAAACCAATTTCATGTATATTATATTTATTCAAAATTTTATTTTAATAGTACTAAAATTATTACAAAATAATGTCCTATATGAGAGTCGGCGTGCGGAGAAACTAGTATTTAAAAATAATTAACTTTAAACTTTTCATTTCACTATAAATGAGAAGCTTTTATAGTCATACAATTGTTTATGACATGTTTAAAATCGCAAGTATCTAAAATCTTATAATCACACAAATATTGACATATTTAAAATCATAAGTTTAATTTTTTTTTTCTTAAACTTCACGTGTTGGATCAAATAATACCAAACAAATTGAAATGAAAATAGGCAAGAATTACCAGATGTTTTTTGTTAGTGTAAGATATTGAAGATTCTATCTATTAGACAAAAAATCATGTGACGTTTTTGTCTCTTTTGAAATTTGAATTGTCACTGAACTTGTTAGTATTACAAGAACAGCGGGAACCAATGATACTTTGATGACCCTGTGGACATTTAATTGCATCGTACAAAGGTAACAATTCTATGCATATATCACCAACAAAGGATGTGGTAAAATGATAAGTACTTCTTCATTCTTAATGAGAGGTCTCGTGTTCGAGTCTCCCAGAGTCGCTTTTGTTAGGATCGCTTTGCTCCCCAATGTGGGACCTCCTGGTGCGAATCCGAATTTAGTACAAGTTCCAAACACTGTGAAAAAACGTAAAAAGATTCTAGTCATATATCGAGTTGCTTGTGCCTTTGGTTATATATAATGCTTTAATATATGCCAAATATGACACTAACATTAATTATTGAAGAGATAATTACACCTTATGTTAATTAGGGTAACAAATGCTACTAAAATTGACTCATTTTTGTTAAATCTTACAAAAAATGACCCACTCCCCCCTCCACCTCCCCATCTCTCTCCACCCACTCTCTCCTTCTCCCTATCTCTTCTTCCACCACACAAATTACTATCTCTTTAAGCTATTAGTACTAATTAACATAAATTCAAATTCCAACATTAAAATGGAAGAGCCCGTGCAGAGCATTGAAGAGCTAATCTGCATTTCTCTCTTACTGCATTCAACTCTTAACTCGATCACTATTCTTTCAATATAATGTGGGCACTGTACAATAATTATAATTCACAACATCAAAGTTTATAATTAGACATACAATTTAATTTCAGTAATTACTTTCTAATGAAATACATAAATATTAGCAACAATACTTGGAGTAATTCATTTTTTTTAAATACAAGCCAAGTACATGACAAAGCTCAATTTTGACATTTATAGAGTTCGAAGTTGTCTTTAAATTGATTCGAGGAGTTTGAATTTTTTGAATAGAATCTGTTGTTTGAAATAAAAATGTGATTATCCATTGATTTAACATGAACAAGAAACGGAAACTCCATAAGCAGCCATTGTTGAAGCTCGAAGCTTCAAAGTTTGAAATCGGGTTTCCATAAATAAGCTCCATTTGAAGTGTCTACTATTGCAAAAGATTGGGTACGTATTAAGGAACCTAAATCTGAAATTTAGGGTGATGTGGTGTAGCTTTTGAGGCATTTTGAATGGATTTGGTGCTTGGCTTCAAGGAAGAAGACGAAGTTAGTTTTTGTATAATAGTGTATAATAATGTATATGGGTATGAGTTATAATATTATATATGGGTGTATATGGGTTATAATATTGTAAATGGATGTATATGGGTATATGGGTTATAATATTGTATATGGGTGTTTATGTATATAGGCGTATAAATATGTATACACCTTCAAATACCTATATGCATAACGTAATTGTCTTTTGTATATAAAGTGTATAGTACTTTATAAAAGTGTTTTTGGGTTAAAGCTTTGCAATATAAGTTTTGGATTATTTTTTTGTAATGTAAGTGAGCAAATTGTATATTTATGAAATTTCCCCTTAATTTAATACATACTTGAACAAAACTTATATATACAAATATAAATAGTATCAAAGACTTCGGTTAAATTTAAAAAAAAAAAAAAAATTATAAGTCCGACACATTATGGTCCCATAAAGAGTCCATGCGGACACTTTATATGGTTCTTGAAATTGTCATTCCCACCCCAATTTCTCCACTTTTCTTTGTGGGGAATCAAAACACTCATCTTCTACTGCTTCTACACTTCTACTTCCAGTGAGAGATTTTTCCCAATATATTTTACTTCTTCAAAAAAGAACTCCTTTTTCTCTCTTGCAATTTTGTTAAAAAAAAAAAAAGAAAGAGAGGATCGGATAAAACTGAGAGTAGAGAAAGTACAGAAAGGAATTATATGTCTTTTGTGATCACAGGTGTAACTGATCTGGCTAGAGGTTCATATAAACTCTGGCCTTTTTGTTTGTTGCTTCAATTTTGCAAGCAAGCAAAGTGTCACTTACCCTCTTCTATGATTTTTAGACCAGAAAGGTACGATCTTGATCTTTCAATTTGTGTTTATAACCCATTTTTGCATGTCTTGGAGAATTCTTGTGTGATGAGAAATAGAAAATTTGTTTTTTTTTTCTGTGTATACTATATTCATCCAAAATAAAATTCTATATGATTTGACATACACGTGCAACGTACGTGCGGAGACATTAGTTATACCAAAGCTATTCATAGCAAACTGTCTTAAAAGACATTTTCTTATAATAAATAGGGAAATATCTCAATCGCTAAAGTCATAGATATTCATCAATCTTATAAATTATTTCGCTTTTCTCTTTGTTCATTGTATGATTTAAAATATCACCCGATTCTTTGACAATTTTCCTCCTCATGCGCGTTTCACCTGATCTTCATCAATGCACAAGATTAGAGATAATCTCATCACTCGAGTCTCCCGTTAGTTTCTCTCTCTCTTACATTGACGCAATTTGAATTATTATAAAAATAAAGTAAATAAAGAAGGTAAACATAGTATCATAAACTAAGAGTAAGATAAGCGTAATGCATAAATTACGAGGACGGTATGCGTTACGAAACCAAAACCTATTTCATGTCTATTATGTTTATTTAAAATTCTATCAATAATATGAATATTATTATAAAATAATGTAATATATGATTCGGAGTACACGTGCAACACACGTGCGGAGAAACTAATATTTAATAAGAATTAACTTTAAACTTTGCATTTTACTATAAATGAGACGCCTTTATAGTCATACAATTGTTATGACGTGTTTAAAATCAAAAGTATCAAAAGGTTTATAACCACGCAAATATTATGACATGCTTAAAATTATAACTTTAATATTTTTATTTTTTTCTTAAACTTCACGCGTTGTATCAAGCAATACCAACCAAATTGAAGTGGAAAAATACAAGAATTACCAGATATCTCTGTAAGTTTAAGATATCGAAAATTCTATCTATTAAATTTAGATAAAAAGTCACGTGACATTTTGTCTCTTTTGAAAATTGAATTGTCATAGAACTTATTAGGGTTACAAGCACAACGGGAAACAATGATGTTTTGATGACCCTGTGGGCATTCAATTTCATCGTACACGATTTTAAAATTAGTGTTCATTATAAAAATTTTAAATCCAATTTGAAGCTGAATTTCAAATTTTTATTGCTATTGTTCTTATTATAATTTTTGTTTGATTGGAATTATTATTATTTTTATCATACTCATGGTCATGATGGCATGGAGAGAGTTACTGACAAAAGAGTGTTCAACTTAACACTCTTCGCCGGAAATTATGCCGAGGACATATATAAATTGAATACTTTTCAATATCCTAATGTCATATATTTCATTTCTGCCCTATTTATTCATTATATATTTCTAAAATTAAATAAAGTTAGATCATTGGCAAGAATAAGAATGAACTTGCTAATTCATTTATGGAAGTGTATAATCGGGAGATTTTTACGTAAAATCATGGCATTTACAAAAACATACCAGTTTAGAAGTATTAAATCAAACATTTTCAGGATTTTTCTTGCCTTTTGTTCTTCCACCTCCATTGTATAAGTTGAAAGTCGATATTACTTGTTGAACAAGAAATGCCCAATACCAAAATTGACATCCATACGAACTTGTAAATTGTTTAGTTTTTTTGCTAGTCAAAAGTCATTTATCCTATATATTTTTTTTTTTACTGTTATAAGCAGTTAAAAATTATAAATTTTATCTTTTTAAATGATTAAATAGTTTTTTAAATTCAAATTATTTTGGAATAAACTTTAACAAAAGGGAGATAAGGTATTTAAATTGAAACAACACATTAGTGTTGTGACATCAACAAGAAGTATTTTATTGCTGTAACGTTTTCCGTGAAAACACACTCATTATTCACCGTCATTGTGTTTGAAATGGGGCGGTATTGCATTTCTTTGTTAAATGCGGAGTATAAACTTTTGTGCACATAAACTAATATATTCTGTACATTTAATTTGTTTGACACTATTTTTGTATTAGTACGTTCATAATTATATTTGAAAAATTAACTTCATCCTATTGTAGCCATACAATTATTATGATATTTTTAAAATCACAAGTATCAAAAATCACATAACCACACTTTTCTTAAACTTCAGGCTTTGGATCAAGCAATATCAAATAAATTGAAATGGAAAATGACAAGAATTATCGGACATCTTTGTCAGTTTGAGATATCGAATATCTATCAATTAAAATTCAGACGACAGGACAAAATTCACCTTACATTTTTGTCGCTTCCGGAATTTGAATTCTCGCGGAACTTATTAGTATTACAAAAACAGCAGTAAACAATGATACTTTGATGACCTTGTGGCTTTCAATTGCACTGTACCATGGTAACAATTCTATGCAAATATCAATAGAGTTGCTTGTGGCCTTGGTTATATCATAAATTACGAGGAAGATAAGCGTAATAACATATATTACGAGGAAGGCAAGCGTTACGAAACCAAATATATTTCATATATGTTGTATTTATTCAAAATAATATACTGAATGATTCGGCATAGACGTGCAACACACGTCCGGAGATATTATTTATGCAAAAACTATTCATAGCTAACCGTTTTAAACGACATATTTCTATAATAAATAGGGAACAACCTCAATCATTTAAAGTCATAGATATTCATCAATCTTAGAGATTATTTTTCCTTTCTAGTTGTTTATTGTATCAGATTTAAAAAATATCACCCGATTCTTTGACCATTTTTCTGCTCACGCGCTTTTCGCGTGATCTTCATCAATGCACAAGATTTAGATAATCTCATAAACCAAATCTTCCATTAATTTTCTCTCTCTTACACTGACGCAATTTCAATTATTATAAAAATATAATAAAATAAAGAAGGTAAATATAATATCGTAAACTATGAGGAAGATAAATTTAATATCATAAGTTACAAGGAAGGTAAGCGTTACGAAACCAAAGCCAATTTCATGTATATTATATCTATTCAAAATTTTATTTTAACAATACTAATATTATAACAAAATTATGTACTATATGATTCGGCGTATACGTGCAATGCACATGCGGAGACACTAGTATTTACAAATAATTTACTTTAAACTTTTCATTTCACTGTAAATGAAAAACTTTTATAGTCATACAATTGTTATGACATGTTTAAAATCACAAGTATCAAAAGTCTTATAATCACGCAAGTATTATGACATATTTAAAATGATAAGTTTTAATTTTTTTTTTCTTTCATAAAATTCACTTGTTGGATCAAGCAATACCGAACAAATTTAAAAGAAAAAACACAAGAATTACCAGATGATTTTGTCAATGTAAGATATCGAATATTCTATCTATTAAAATTTAGACAAAAAATCAAGTGACATTTTTGTCTCTTCTGATATTTGAAGTGTCACTGAATTTGTTAGTATTACAAGAACAACAGAAACAATGATACTTTGATGACCTTGTGGACACTCAATTGCATCGTACAAAGGTAACAATTCTATGCATATATCACCAACAAAGGTTGAGGTAGAGTGATAAGTACTTTTTCATCCTTAACGAGAGGTGCTAAGTTCGAGTCTCTCTAGGTATAGAGTCGCCTTTGTTAGGGAGCGTTTTGCTCCCCAATGTGGGACATCCTGGTACGAATCCGAATTTAGTACAAATTTCGAACACCATGTGGGAAAATGTAAAAAAATTTAGTCATATATTGAGTTGCTTGTACCTTTGGTTATAATGCTTGAAAATATGCCAAATATAGTAGTGACATTAATTTAATACATACTTGTTAGAAAATACAAATTAATTACACTAAACGTGTGATAAAAAAATGACAAACAATATTTGATTTTTGACCAGTCAATAAATTGTCTCTCCAACTATGAAAAAATATGATATTTACAAGCCAATAGCTCCTCGAATACATGTTTGTCAATTTAAAATGCATGCTGATTCAAGTTCCAAACACAACATTAACAATAATTTACCCAGCGCATATGGAATTAAGATAATTTTTTTTTTTTTTGCGCAATATTCATGAAGTAGTAATAACTAATTCACCAACCGCATATGGAATTAAGTAAAATTAAGAGAAATAAATAAAATCCCCTGTTAACTTGTCCCAAAAACTCAGTTTATTTAACTTTATGAGTGTATATATACCCCCTAAACAACTTTAAAGTGAAGTAATAACACCTTGAATGGTTGACGCGGCAAATAAAAAAATCTCAGCGCGTAAATACAAAAAATTGAAGAGAAAAAATAAGTGGGCCCCACTTTGTCTTCTTTGTTCCATCCCTTCTTCTTCCTGCGCACCCCAACCCGCACCCCGCCACCCACCCACTCCCCACACACACAACCCACCTTCTTCTTGTTCATCTGTTTCCTTTCTTCACCCCCAGTTTTGTTTTTACTATCTTTTAGCCAATTTAAAGTAGTAGTAGTAGTGTGAATTTAAAGAGAAATAGGACAAACGAGTTTCCGGCATAATATCACAAAAAATCAGAGCAATGTTTATGATAATGTCCAAATTCACTCCTCAAAGAAAAAGTGTACACGGTCGAATGTAATATAATTACCCAACTATGAGTCGGGGTCGATCCCATAGGGAACAATATACTAGGCGATCTAAACAAGTAAGGAATTATCACCAACTACGCTAAGCCAAACACTTTTTAAATATTTGATTTTTGTTTTAACAACTAACAAAGATAAAACTAACTAGAAAACGGATAAAATGATCAATGACCACAAGTATGGATACAAAGGAAATTACACTCAAGTAACGATCCAATGCATTTCACAATTTTACAACTATGAGTGAGTTTATGCTAATTAGATAATGATTTCTAAAGTCTCTCGACCAAATTGATGAATCTCATTGCTAAGCTTTCTCAAACCTTAGAATTTGGAAAATATGAACAACCAATATAATCTCAAGTAACTTTTCTATTTCTAGCTCAAGTTATTAGATGGGTTTTAAAGCCCCAAATTCTTGTTAATTAATCTTTCCTAACCTTAATCTTCCTCTCTCGAGCTCAATTGAAGTAAATGGGCGGGTCTTAGGGTTAGTTAATCCCTTAATAAACATTAAAGAACAAGATTAATTAAAACAACATTAACTCACTTCATTAGCAATAAAAATCATTCAATACACAAGCAAAACAAGAGTTTCAATCCAACTTTACTCATGGAATATTTCCATACTACACACTTAGATATTCAATACATAACAAGGAATTGAAGAAATGAGTAAAAGAATAAGAAATTTATCATCTAAGTCTTCAAATTTTCTCTTCCAAAGTGTGAGTTAATGAACCCTAGTCTCCAAAACTTGTGTTGAAAATGGCCAAAGATGAAAAATGATACCTTCAAGTCTTACTTTTGTAGTCCCAAAATTTTCCCACTCAAAATTAGACCAAAACAGCTCCTGATTTTTGTTTTTTGCACATCTCTCCCATTTTTGCATAACTGTCCGCTTTTTGTAAAACTGTCCAGTTTTTGTCATTTCTTCAATTTGGCCTCTTTTTGATTTATTTTTCACTTGGTTTCTTGCAAAGCTCTTCTCAATCATATGAACCTATAAAATGGAAGTAAATGACATTAAATGCACTATTTTTTCAATCAAAACATAACAACAATCTAAGACTAAAGAAGAAATAAGTTGGTAAAATACCAACTTATCGGTTTACAGGGTCAGTGGCGTCGCTTCAACGGCGGACGCCGGAGCGATGCCATAATAAAGCAAACATGTTGGCCTGAAATGGGGCAAATCAAAAGCGGGGCTGGTGGCTTCATTAATGGCTGAGATTCGTCGGAGATGGCATCTCTGGCGAGGCCTGGAAGTTACGAAGGAAAGCAAAGGGGCTGGGGTTGTTGTGGGTGTTGATCGGAGCTCAGAGAACGGGAAAGGGGAACTTGTGGAGCGTGGTAGTTGTGGTGTTTGGCTGGAGACAACGGAGTAACGGCCGCTTAAAGAACCTTCATGGAGTAAAACTCATCGGAGATAATAGGTAAAACGACAACATAGAAAAAAAATGACGCGGGGAAGAAAACACAAATGGAAAGTGAATACGACAACTTAGAAAAAAAATGACGTGGGGGGAGAAAAAAACAAATGGAAAGTGAATTTGTTTACTATATGACGCGTCATCGACGTGTTAGACCAGATGAAGCTCATGTGGCGCGCGTGTATATCACCTCCCAATTATGAAACCGGTATTGCATGTATAAAGTGATATTTTTAATTCACTTGAAAGCTGTTTAGGGGGTATATACACACTCTAAAGTTAAGTTGCTATATAAGTGAATTTTGGGACAAGTTAAGGGAGATTTTCATGTATTTTCTCTAAAATTAATTTAATATATACTTGTCAAAAAATACTAATTAATTACACTAAAACGTGTGATAAAAAATTGGCAAACAATATTTAATTTTTGACCAGCCAATAAATTGTCTCTTCAACTATGGAAAATATGATATTCACAAGCCAAAAGCTAATGGGCAATTCACAGGAATGCCCCTCATTAGGGGTGGTCTTTAATTTTTGGCCCTCAAATTGCTGGTCTTTAATTTTGCCCTTCGCGTAGAAATCTTGAGGTTCTGGGTTCGAACCCCCACTTCAGTATAAAAATAAAAATGATTTCACAAGACAAGGTAGACTTTTATGCCTTAAGGCTTAGTCATGTCTTAAGGTAACCCCTGCTAGAGACAGCATAAGTTGTCTTAAGGCATAACTAAAGTTATGCCGGATCCAGCATAGGTTGCCTTATAAGGCAAGCTTTTATTTATGCCTTAAGGCACCAAATGTCGGATCTGGCATAACTTTAGTTATGCCTTAAGGCAACTTATGCCGCATAAGACAGACTTTTCTCAAAGCCTTGCCTTGCGAAATTATTTTTATTTTTATGTCTGAGCAGGGGTTCGAACACAGAACCTCAGTATTTTCGGCCGCCTTTTCAAGCGCAGGGCAAAATTTAAAGACCACCAATTTGAGGGCCAGAATTTAAAGACCACCGCAAAAAAGGGGCAATCCGTGCAAAAAATTGAAAGCTAATACTCCCTCCTTCCCATAATAATTGTCACCTTAGCCAAGAACACGCATATTAAGAAACCAATAATGCAATGTGAAGTTTATCAAATTACTCCTATATAATAAAAATAAATTATTTTTACCTTTTGATTAGAGCATGCACAAGAAGTAAACCTTTTGACACTGGGAATCCAACAATATCAAGTTACTATGTGGCTTTTTCAATCATCATTTAGATATTACTTTATTATCTAAGGGTAGAATTAAAAAAAAAAAACTAGTCAATTTATGTCTTAATTTACACACACACACACACACACACACACACACACACACACACACACACACACACACACACACACACACACACACACACACACACACACACACACACACACACAAGGTGACACTTATTACACACAACACACACACACACACACACACACACACACATGACACTTATTATGGGCGGAGGGAGTACATGTTTGTCAATTAAAAATACATGCTGATTCAAATTCCAAACACAACATTAGCAATAATTTACCAAGCGCATATGGAATTAAGGTATCTTTTTGGCGCAATATTCATGAAATAGTAATAACTAATTTACTTAATATTCATGAAATAGTAATAACTAATTTACTTACTTTAAAAAAGATTTTACTCTGTTTTCTTTCCTTTTATCTAATAAATATAAATTCACCACGTGTTTCTTTTTCCTCCAAGAATCACCAAAGAAAAGAAGCAATAGAAATAAGGAAACGCCTGTTCTTCCCAAAAATAGGACGTTATTTCTCAAACATTAATTGAGCCAATTATAGAAACTTCACAAATTAGTAAAGAAATTTAATTCCATATAAAAGTTGAAAAGGCAAAAATTAAGCAAATACCATAAACATAGAAACTTTCAACCAGTAATAAAGTAAGAAAAGGAAAATTTTGAAAAATACAAGTCCAATTACAAATAGCAGTCACCTTTGTTTACATTTAAAAAAAATAAATACAAATAGTATCAAAGACTTTGGTTATATTAAATTAAATTAAAAAAAAACTACAGACCAACATATTATGGTCCCATAAAGAGTCCACGCGGACACTTTATATGGTTCTTGAAATTGTCATTCCCACCCCAATTTCTCCACTTTCTTTGGGGGGAAATAAAACAGACACATCTTCTACTGCTTCTACACTTCTACTTCCAGTGAGATTTTTTCCCAATATATTTACTTCTTCTAAAAGATCTTCTTTTTTGAAAATTTTTTCTTCTTTTTCTCTCTAGCAATTTTGTTAAAAAAAGAAGACAAAACAGAGAGTAGAGAAAGGACAGAAAAGAATTATATGTCTTGTGTGATCACAGGTGTAACTGATCTGGCTAGAGCTACATATAAACTCTGGCCTTTTTCATTCTTTGTTCAATTTTGTAGGCAAGAAAAGTGTCACTTACCTTCTTTCATGATTTTTTTGAGACCAGAAAGGTATGATCTTGATCTTTCAATTTGTGTTTACAACCCATTTTTGCATGTTTTGGAGAATTCTTGTGTGATGAGAAATAGAAAGTTTTTTTTTTTTTTTTTGCTCTGTATGATTTACATGATTTGTTTTGTTTGTACTTTTTCAAAGAAAAGATTTACATGATTTCTTGAAAGACATGGCATTTATGGGTTTATGGGTTTAAAGGGGGTTTTGTGTTTTTTTGTTTGCAGGACTTGTTCAAAGAAAAGCTTCTGCTTTTCTAATTTGGCTACAAAATTTCTTGGTTTTTCTTGGGACTGACAATTTTACCAGAAATTTTAGAATTCTTTGAGAGGGGTTTAGGGTTTATCTATTTTTTTCCCAAATTGTTCAACAGATGCCTTGGCTTAGTCCAGATATGACTAATAAGTTGGAAAAGAATGTTAAGAGGGAAAGGGTAAAAATGGATGGTCTCATTAATTCAGTGAGAAAAGTTAGGATCATATATGATGATCCTGATGCTACTGAATCTGAGAGTGAGGATGATCAGAATGTTTTTCGTGCAAATAAAAATGTCGTTAGTATCAAGCGTGTTGTTAAGGAAGTCGTTATTCCCGGTGCCTCGTGGGAGAAAAACTCCGAAAAATGTTATAAAGTTGATGACATTCGGATGAAAAATTCTTCCAAGAAGAATGTTGAAAATAAGAGGGTGCAGATAAAATCGTCGTCTTTGCCTAAAGGAGTTAGAATGAGGAAATGGGGAAAATATGCAGCGGAGATCAGAGACCCCTCACAAGGGAAAAGAATATGGCTCGGGACTTTTGACACCGTGGAAGGTGCTGCACGAGCATACGATGCAAAGAGGGCTGAGTTTGATAGAACGATTTTGTTAGAAAAGGGTAAAAATGTGAGTTCTGTTAGAGCTCCTCCTGAGTGTTCTATGGCAGCCTGTTCATCTCGTCCTACAAACGGGACGACCCATGGTTTGTACTCACACCCGTCCCCATCCTCGGTGCTAGATGTACCCACATCATCAGCTGCCCTGCTTGACATTCCAATGAAAGAGACGGGTCAAATGCCAGTTGTGGAAAAGCAATTGTTACGGCCTTCAGGTTGTCGAGATTTTAATTTGAGATTGGAAGATCAAATGCTTTGTGGCATTGTTAACAAGGGAGAACAGGGCATTTCAGGATTGATCGAAGATCCTTTAATAGAACAAGGCTCCATAAGCAATAGCCTTGTGGAGATGACTGCAGTCAATATCAAGAAGAAAAAGAAAGCCCGACAACCGACGATAAAAATTAGTAAATTTTTTACAAAGGGCAATGACCAGTCTATTCTTGGTGTATTAGACGATCCTCTCATCATGTCTCCTTCTATTAGTGCAGAGCTTAATAACTTGAACTTTGAGGAAAGTGCAGTTAAGGGGAATAACTTGAAACTTCTAGGCTTTGATGAGAATGCTCTATTTGATAAGGATTTAGCACAAACTTGTGATCCTTATACAGATTTTATAGGCCTGGACAGCAATCTTCTCTGCTGTGATGGTTTCGAGGAGTTTGTTTACGGCGTAAACGAAATTGTTGATGTTGGAGCTGCCACTTCACCAGAATTGGATGAAGTTGAGCTTAGATGGTTAAATGATGTTTTGTTACAAGATCAATTAGTTTCGTAAGTACGACGAGTAAGTTAAAAGACTGCTTGTAAAGTTGAAATTTGTGGGCAATGAGAGGGGTTTTTCTTGGGATTTTTGCTTTTTGCTCAAAAGATGTTCCCAGGATTTTTAACTCAAAATCCTCTAGTTCCCAACCCCGCTTTTTTTCCTACTCTATCTCCAATGAGGTGAAAAAGGAAGAGGAACTTATAGAATAGATGAAAAATTCTATTTGTGTTGTTAGCTATTGTTGCTATTGATGAGGCAATTGTGTATGCTAGATATGGTCCA
The DNA here is from genome assembly GCF_029784015.1 of Lycium ferocissimum. Classification (NCBI taxonomy): domain Eukaryota; kingdom Viridiplantae; phylum Streptophyta; class Magnoliopsida; order Solanales; family Solanaceae; genus Lycium; species Lycium ferocissimum. The sequence goes on from NC_081346.1 coordinate 4,146,845, forward strand.
TTATGCACTTATGTTTGTGGCTTCTTGATTTCATGTGGAGAATCTGAAGGTGAAAGGTAGAGCCCCTTGTTTTGCTTTTTCTTTGCCTTTTTCTTTTGTCTTTCATTAGGGGACCTTTTTCATGCTTCCAGAAAAAAAAAATTAAAAAAAATCTACCAGAATATGTATTTTGTAGGCGGTAGAGCTTTTGCTTTCCCTCTAGGCTTTTTTAGTTGTGGGTGGTGGAAATTGTGGCACGACCTGAATTGAATTACTTTGATGCTATAAATATTTTCTGAAAATGATGGATATCTACCATGTTTACAAAGAAAATGAAGTAGTAGAATTATCAAAAGTGGAAAAGAATCACCTAGTGGAGGTTGACACAGGCTGCTGTTGCATTGGAAGAAGGTCATATACTCGTATTATTCTTAACTCATAAATGTCGTTAAAAGCACATAAAGTAATTCAAGTCTACGGATTGAATTTTTAAAATTTTAACTGCCATATCCGGCAAACAATTAACGTCCAATTCATCCGTGGTTAAAATGATGAATTGACGGTAAGTTACAAAAACAAGTTAAATATGTTAATGAAATGTCTTTTCTCACTAGAATTTTTGAACCATCAGTCAAAATTTCTAAAAAGATCTTTCAAGCGTTCTTCAGTAAAACTGATGTTTTGTTTCTACTTTGATCCCATGCTTAGGATATTTGTCTAATGGTAAAAATAATATTTGCCATGCAAAGCTTTTTAATTGATTCTCAAATTTGTGAGCGAAGCCCAAAATAAAGTGTGGCGTGCTGTATGTGGCCAAGAGTATTGAAAACATTAAACCTTCATTTTTCGATAGAAAATGCACTTTCTCTACTTCTATTTTCAATGATGCCTTTAGAATCAGCCAAAAAAAGGAAACTGCTGGCTGGTTGCTCCACTTTTCAAAAGAGTTCAAATTTTGCAGCTTTTTCAGAATTCACACGGTCAGATGTTCAAGACATTTTAAACTAGCAGCTCACTTGATATTTTAACGACCAAAAGACGTTCAAATCTCTTCTTTTAAGGTTGCAACTTCCCTTGCTTCTTCACATGTTACAATGAATAATAGTGTTTTTTTTGTCGGGAACGAAAACTGTTTTCTTGAGGCGAAGCTGCACCCAACACAATCCACCACTATAATTCAAATAGGAAATAAACCATATTATTTATTAACACTAACTAAAATGAAGACTCGAGTCTCCAATGCTTTGACTAACCGCGTCCATTGCTTCTCCCCGAAAACTGAAAGTAAATGACATGGTTATTTTCTTTCCTGTAATGTATTACGAGTACTAAATAAAAGTGGCTTCCTTCCACTCTCATAACCCTGCCATTGTATGAAATAATCTATTCAGAAACAATAAAATTAGATGAATCTAAAGATTGCGCTATGAGTTCGCAGGTTTCTGCTCCTCCTTTCGTCCTACTTCCCCATGTTCCTCCTTGTACTTCTGTTCCTTCTGTTTGCGCGAGATCTTCTATGCACCTGAGCTGAAAAGCATATCACTAATGGATACATGAAGCAGTTTTCTTAAGCTCAAGCACCATTGGAGCATAATATGCATGATGGCCCTCCGGCAATGCATCTCAAACTTTAACTTGATAGGAAGGAATAGTCAAGTCTCACTCTCTTCATCAGCAAAAGCCAGTTCACACACTAGAGAAAGATGATCACTTCCCCATCTCTGCAGAATAAAAAAATTTGAATAAGGTTTTATACTTTATGATGCTAGTAAAGTGGTTGCCTAGAATAACCAAAGAGTCAAGGCAGGCTAGTGGGATTCCATCTAAATAATTGCTGCAACTTGTGCATAGCCGACATAGTTACACATCAAGGTGATTTTACGCAAATGGAATTTCATGCTTTGCTTCCAAGTTCAGCCACATGCTAAGGGAATGTTTAGCATGGTGGTAATTTTTTTATCAATATTACATTCTCAACAGATATGACTCACGAAGCACTTAAATGTTTTCACGAAGAAATTCTTGAATCAAATAGCTAACTATACCTTACTAGGAAGCCCTCTTGTTCTCCTTAAAATATCAATAGGTAAGGTATCAAGAACTCTTACAGGAACAAGCTCTGTTGTGTGCCTGCATCACCTCACAAGGTTTAAAAAGGAAATACCCTTGACGTATGACAGTAATTCTCAATTTCAGGCAAATGTACTGCTCCTCTTTAAGTAAAGAGTACCATATATAGTCAACAGTTCCCATAAACTTAGAATGATATGATGTCGCCAAGGGTTCTCCAGAATTTTCCCTGGTTCTAGAGCTTCCCTAAAAATTAAAATACAAAGACTTATCAGCAACAACGTGGAACTGAAGTTGTAGAAATTGAAACCTGGTCGACACTGGTAAAATAATTAGGTAAGAAAACTTGAGAAAGGAACATATTAAAACCCCTCCTCCCCTCCAAGTTCACAATTCTGTAAGTATTTGATGTTCCACCTTGGCTCATAAAACTTACTGCTAAACGAAACGCAAAATACACTAGGAAAAAGGGGCCCCCCCACCCCCTCCCAAAAAAAAAAGGGGGAAAGTACAGTGAAAGGATAAAAGGGGGACAGAAAACAAAAAAAGAATGGAGAATAAGAAGTAAAAAGGGATAATGAAGAATAAGAAGGTAAAGGAAACTGTCCCCGCCATAATACTACAGCCACCAAACTCTTTTGCCCAGCTTTTCTTTTTCATGCTCTTCTTTTTCCGACTTTCTTCTCTATCTGTTCTGGTTTTGCTATTTTTTCTCTCCCTTTTGCCCTTAAAACAATTTCCTTTTTTCTCCCCAACCTTTCTTTACTTTCACTTCCAAGGGGAAATATTCCCTTCTTGCTCTAAATTTTAACAGTTCCAAGGGAATCAAAAGTTCAGGACTTTAGGTGCTACCCTTTCTTTAAAAAATCACAAGATTTTAATTGCCGTTGAAAGTATTTTTTGTGTTTCTTTAAATTTTTTTTTATGACAAGGGAACCTGCAGCCGCTACCTTACGTGTGCGCACAAGGTAATTTCTTGAATTCAAATTCAACAACTGAAGATAAATCTTGCACATTATCACTAAATAATAGCAGAGATTAATTAAAGATATTAGAAATCAAGGAAATTTGGATAGAAGACAACATACAGGAACTCCAGCATAGGCACTGCGCAGCTGTAACTGATGTATCAGGTGACTACCTCCTGTTCCGGTAGCAAGCATTAGCTCCTCATCACTCCATCTATAGCTCAATCTGTTCAAGGCTTATAGGATTTCATGCATGTGCAATTACTACTCAACAAGTGAATGATACATTAGCCACTTACTGTTAAAGTTAGAACCATTTGTTAGTTAAAATTGGCAAAGCATCAGTTAGGTGGGCAGAAATGATAGAACCATTTTTTATTTTTATTTTCAAAAAAATAAAATGATAGACCACACATAAAAAAGAACCTCGAGTTGAAGCTTCTATTGCGCAATGGATAGATTTGGCCAGAGATTTGCTTTCGGTCATGCATTTGGATGTCCAACTATGCCGTGATTTAGAAATTGCAAAAAATATAAAATTTTAAAAGGTAACTAAGTGTACAAAGCATCAGAATCACAAAGTTCTGGTAGCTAAGGCTCACCTTATTTTTAGTCAAAAACTGATACATTGCACTCTGAGCAGCAACAAAAAGAAAATTAGATCTGCGAGCTTCAATATGACATTTCCAACTTTTCAGAATAGGTACAGTACCTGGGGCATACTATTTAGATCTCCAGCAAGCACGACTGGTATATCACCCCATTCTTCTGATAGCCTTTGAGCACTCTCAAGAAAGAGTCTAACCTATAGCAATAAAAGATAAGTTGCAACAATCAATTAATCCAAAACAATAACAACCAACTTCATTGAAACTTTTCCCTGATCAAAAGATAATATTTTATTGAAAATTTTCTCATATTTCAGGATCGACTGACAGGAACATTGTCTATTTCCAGTACACTACTGATCAGAAAAAGAGCGTGTGTAGCTTTCATGATTAACCCACAAACAGCCACATTCTCTTTATTATCTGCATATCATGTCGACTAGTTATACCTAGTTCTTCAAAACTTATCACTACAAGATCATCCTTCGAAACCCGTTTAAGATTTAGTTCATAATATTAAATTTCAAGGGGAAAATGAATTAGGTTAGAACAACTGGCTTAAGCAAAATGAACCAAAAAAGTGCGATTCAAGCTTTAACTAAGAATCCTACAAGAGATGCTCCTTATAAAAAGAGAATCCTAAGAGAGATGCTATAAAACCATGAACTTTTTTTGAAGATTGGTTTATGCAAAACTGTGAACAACCAAAAAGGATTGGTTTATGCAAAACTGTTCGTGCAGGAGGATGATGGGACAGAGAAGGGATGCAGTTTTCCTGCCAGGACTATTTGTCAAAATCAAATTGTTGATCCTGGAGCCAAATTCAATGACACGGTCACACCATTAGCCTTGTTAAGGAGGCAGATGTTAATGAAACAGGTAAAGCAAAGATGTTCTTGTAAGAAATTGAAAAGTTAAACCATCCTCCATCAAAGGGAATTTGCTACAGCCAAATTAATGGAAACATTTGTTATTTAACTTCCCAAGCAGAAAAGACACGAAACATTCCTGACAAAATACCATTCAGCCCTGTGCGCCTAAACAAAACCAATATTTTCTTGGGAGAGGGGATGGAAAATTGGTGCCAGCAGTAAAAAATAAAAATAGCTAGAACTAATGGATTACACATCCAAGCGTTTACTATTATCCAAAGTTCTAAGTCGATTCATCATAAACAATTAAACGTTGGTTCTTGCTGAAAAAATATACCTGTCCCAACTTAATGTCTCCACGATTGGGGTTGTAGAGGACATGAATATTGCCAACAACAAAGCTTTGCGAGGATAAACTCCTAACCACAAACATTCAAACAACCATAACAAACTGACTGCAAAGAATTGATAAGCTGAAACTAAAACTAAGAATTGACAAGCAGAAACTAAAACTTACATAAAATACTATAAACACAAAGCAACATACGAAAACTCAACATGTTGAGAATAACAATAAAATAGAGCAGACCTACTCCGAATTTGAAGCACTCATATCCTTACTTGAGCTTTTCACATTCATCTGAAAGTTAATGAAAAGAACTACAGATCAAAGTAGGTCCCAGCTGATCATTCGAGTAAATTAACTCTTCGTGACCATCTAGTAGTTTACAGGAGAAATAAGAGCAGGTTTGCATGATACTCAAAGATATTTCCCATAACATCCATGTCCAGCACAGAGATAATGAACCAATCGCGTCATGTGATAACATGTGCAGCTTGGGTAGAGTGCATGCATGTCATGAAGCCACGCTGTTATTCTTGGCAAGGATGGGGCATTTGGGGGAGGATTGAGTCAGTTAACTAAAGGAACCTAACACTGGACTTGCCTTTGGGATTAGAAGCCTATTATTTTTAACAAGATTAAAATGTCTGATAGGATGAAGCTTAACATGCAGTTCTCTCAAAGAGAAAGTAAATCCATAAAACGACATGATGTTGTTCTGCACTACAGCACACCGTTTTGTTGATTTACTAACTACCACTGTTTTTGTTTAATCGCTGACTTTGCTAAGGACAAACTACCAAAAGCAACATTTCCTATAGCAACTTACTAATTATTAAATTAATAAGAAACATACTGGAAGTGCCAAAGAAAGAGATTAGACAAACTAAAAGATACCTAAGGCCCAATAAATCAGGTGTGGCATCACCACAATGGGCAATGTTATCCTTAGTGCAAAAACAACAAAAGAAATATTAATTAAACGCATAGCAGATTTACCTTGAAAACACAAAGTTGGCAAACATTATTGCGTAGATCAAACTTCTGAAATTCTATGCTCTCCTCATGCAGAATGTCAAATCTATAACAATATATATATTTGTAACATGAGTCGAACAAATTGGATAAACTAGATGGAAAAGAAAGGTAGTCGGTTTTCAATCTCCATAGACTTAGCCAAATATGACAAGCAAAAACTGGAACTTTTACCAGTAGACTTTCATATCCCATAAAAAGAACCTAGCTTAGTAAGCAACAAAATCTGAAAGAAATTTAAAAAAAAAATAAAAAATCAAGACCATACAGTTTGCTGTTCCAAAATATTGCACACCCATCACATGCATCACCTGTACGAGCCTATTAAAGGGAAGAGAAAACAGGCATTTAATTCAAAATGTGACAAAAAGTTCAACATAAGGTCATCCATTAAAAAATTCCACTATAATGCACCTGATAAACCCCTTTGAAGCCCTCTTTCTGGAGGAGATACTCTAAATCATCAAAACGGTCAACCTCCTGCAGGTATATAAGTAGAAATAAGTTTCTCTAAAATAACTGAACATCTTCATAACGTGCTCAGCCAGTAACACAAACTTTCTCGCTAAGAAGATACTAAAACAATAATTCCATTCAAAATGTTTTTGTTTGGATAATCGAGAAATCAGATGCCTACAACTTCCAACTTGATGGGTAATGCGTTTGCGCCTCTATCCTTATCCGCTTAAATACCATCTTTGCATCATAACAAGATTCAAAACACGTGATGTGGGCCTACCACACATCTTAAGTTTAGAATGTTTGTTTTTATTACGAATTGATTAAGCTTACTTAGTTTCTTAGTTCCATTTTCCTCCCCTTTCCATTTTTTAATGAATAAAGATAAAGAAAGCTAGAAACTTTGAAATTAAAACTTACCTGGAAACACATTATACCCGGATTATACTTCCTAATTTCTTTGCATATGAGCTTCTTCCGGTAGTCCCAATCCAAATATTTTGGAGAGACATTAAGATACAGGTCCTCATGTGCTGCTGCATTTTTTACCCCTAGTACATTATACGACATAAAAACAACTCTATCTGCAAAGTTAAGATGATTATTCAGACACAGGAAAGGCGGCAACACATTTGCAAAATTAAGGGCTCGTTTGGTCGTGGATAATTTTTCACTTAAAATTCCAGAATCATGTTTGGACATAGAATTATTACAATTTTCCGGAATTCAACTAAAAACTCCAAATGCCTGCTTTCACATTTTTCACTCTAAATCATTAACAGGAATTCAACATTTTTCCAAGTTGTATTCATGTCCAAACACAACTCCAATTTCCAAATACCATTTTTCAACTTTTTTTTTAAAATTTCACATTTTTCATGTCCAAACGCCCACTAAGAAAACAAATACTCCTATTTAAATTATAGACACATCAAGGGGAAAAAATAGAATAATCAATAAATTTGTAATAAGTTGATAACCTTGATATGGGGAAACAATGTGAGTAGAGTAAACCCATTTGCGCTTATCATCTGCAACAACAATTGCCCTCTTTGTTTTTCCTTTATGCCGTTTTTCTTTGTACGAATTTGCATATGTATGATGAGTATAACAAGTGGAACTACTATGATTTAGGGTTAGGGTTGAAGTTTCAGTCTCAGTTGTTAATCTTTGCTTCTTTTTTTTGCTACGGTGTTGACCAATATCATCATGTTGACTACTTCTCCTTTTCTTCGAATCACCGCCGTCGCCGGTTCGGCCCATGTTGGGCGGCGCGTGCTTAAACCTTGGGCGGCGCGTGGTTAATACTTTATCGAACGAATAGGTGAACCTGAATATGCCGCCCTATGTTACAATTTAGCACTATGTTTTCGTATATATTAGATAAAAATTGTCCACGTTATTTTGTCAATAATGACAATTAAGACCATTATTTTCAATTGGAATTAAGTACAGTAAGAAATTATATCGCAATTAATTTGAATGTACTAATTTTAGATTTCATCATGAATTCGTTTGAGTTGGGCGTTCGACTATTCTCATACAAACGCTTGAGTAGGGTTCTGACTATTCTTTATTTTTTATTTTCACGCAGCCCGTATCGATACAATGTGGGCGTAGGATCCATACCGAATCTGGTCAATTAATTTTGAATACTTTGACCACAATCGATAGAAAAATTCGAGATAAATACAATGATTTCTAATCTATCATGACCTCTATATCATTTGTAATAGCCATGTTTATTTAAAAAAAAAAGTAAGAAGATGTATATGTACTTAATAATAATTACAGATTTAAACTTACTCTAAAATTTAGTGCATTGCTTTCCTTTTAAATAGTCTACTATAGTTTAGGCATATTTTTATAACTCTATTTTTAGATATTTGAATTATTTTTAGTTAAATTCTCGCACCGTATTCATATATACCCAGTTCATATCAAAAAAATTTAAAATTTAAATCATGAAGAATCCAACCTTTAGATTCGCACCACATCGGATATCCGTACCCAAATCCGAGCAACTTAGGTGATAGCTTCATTATAGAAGCATGTGATATCCTAGTATCCTACCATACTAAAATTTAATATAGATCTACAATGAAATATAAAAACAGTTACAACTTAACCTTAATTAATTTATTTATTTAGAGCTAAAGTAGTGCCCTAATAATTGATCAGGGTTAATTTAGCTTAATCTAAAAGTAAAATTGTTGAATCGACATATGAAATGATGATATTGAAAGGGACAGAGGTTGGTTAATAGGATCATGTCGATTTTGAGATGATATAAAAAGAATATCCAATTATAGTTACTTGAAGGGAAAAGGGTCAAATATACCCTCTACTTTAGTTTATTGATTAACTTTGCCTTCGTTAATTAAAGTAATCAAATATACTCCTCTCGTTATAAGTTGGGGCCAAAAATACACTTACCGTTAGCAAAGTTTCAAAAATACCCCTCATTTCTAACATATTTCCACATAAACAAGTCAAGTCATTGAAATTGGGTGACATGAACGCCATATGGCATTTAGCTTATTCTATGTGGTGCCTATGTGGCAATTTTTTTAGAGACAATCTGGAAAATTGATTTGTCTAAAAAAAATCTGTTAAAAATGATTTTTGTTAAAAATATGAATTTTATTTTATTTTATAAAACCTGCTTCTTAAAAAAATATATTTTGGAAAACTGTAAAGTATTTTTTTTTAAAGTGTCCTAATTTTTTTTTCTTCATAAAAGTCATTTTTAACAGATTTATTTCTAGACAAATCAATTTTCCAGATTGTTTCTAAAAAAAATTATCATGTAGGCACCACATAGAATAAGCTAAATGTCATGATTCCATGTGGCGACATGTCACCCCAATTCAATGACTAAACTTGTTTATGTGGAAATATATTAGAAATGAGGGATATTTTTGAAACTTTGCTAACGATAAGGATATATTTGGCCCCAACTTGTAATCTGTGTTTGTCTAAAAGGATATATTTGACTTTTTATTACTTGATTTAGGTATATATAATGGGGAGGTCCCTATTCCATCTATAGAAAGTTAGGAGGCTCGTATTAAACAATAAATGTAAAGTAGAGGAAAGATATTTGACCCTTTTCCCTTACTTGAATTGTCAGGCGAAAGAATTCTGTCCTTTTAGGAAAGAGGTCATATTTCTGCTTATATAAGAAAGAAAAAAAAAAAAAAAAAGGGGTTAAATTTTTTGAAGGGACAAAGTCGAAATAAATCAACTGAATGTTAGTACCTACCATTCCAATATAGTTATGACATTTTGCTTTATCAAGTCAAACCAAATCTATCTATATAAAATAAGAGATCAATTGCAAGTAATGTGGTTAAGTCAAATGGTAAGCTAATAACAAGCGACTTGGCAATTTTAAGACAAAGTTAATGAAAATTAAGACAAAGCTAATAAAAAATAATAAAATTTTTGAATTGATAATTGAAAGATAAAGATTCAAATTTGAATTTAAAGCTAATTATTTAAAAACAAATATTATCAAGATTTATAGGGCTATATCCTTTATGACTTTGAACTGAAGTATCGTCTAATAGGTAATGTAATAACAATATTAGTTTTCAAATTTGAATTAGTTAAAGATAAAGCTAAAATCAGCATTTTCTTTAAATTTAAACAGTAGTTTGATCTAGAGTTTGACACATGATGGAGTTCTCGTAAATTTTCAACAAAGAGTAATAGAAAAACACTTTCGAATGAAATATTAATTCAAAAAAATTTCAACAAATATAGTCAGACTAAATTATTATAAGCAACATTTAAAATGGGTTTTTACTATCTTGAGGATCCGTAAGTCAGTAGAGGGGAAAAGCATGTACTATTTTTTAACTTTAAATCAAATCAACCAAAATCTTAGCTAATTATAGTAATCTTCCACATAAAAGTGACGTGCAATTCAAGAATAATAATTGTAAACATGTATGTTTGCATTATTTTGGATAATAATTATTACAGTATCACTAGGGGGATGGATGTACTATTTTGAATTGATTTGAAAGATATTGGATAGAGATTAAAAAAAAGTTGAATTTAATTTTAATTGAAAGATAAAACATATCTGATTAGAGATAAAAAAAATCCAACTAATTTGAAATATAGACTTTTGAATTTAAAGACTTGTAATACAATAAGGACATATTCGATAAGGAAAATAAAGTTATAAAGAGAAATCAACAGTTCACCCAATCCCTATGGGGTATAATTGCTACAGAAAATCTTAAGTTATTTGGCTCTCTGTTTTTCATCTCCTCTTCATAGAATTATATTTATCTTTGGCATCAAAAGTTTATACTTTTAAGGTGAGAGATATTGGGTTTCTTTGACACAGAGAATTGTTTTTTTATCTTTTATGCGGTATATGTCAGTATCTTTTTATCCTGACAAAGATTCATACTTCATTGTTTTGCCTTGAGCTCGGCTACTGATGTAACTATTTGTTTATCAAATTATTGTTAGACAGGAGAACTTTTGGAGTTTAGGGATAACGATGTAGCAAGTTCGTTGCCACACCCAGGTAAGTCGAAGTATATGTAATATGAGTACATTTTATCAATTGTCCATGCAACTATATTGTAATTACATGATATTAGAGATATAATATATTGTATTGGGTACATGCTTCTGGCTTTGTAGTGCCAGAAGCATATGTTACTAAGCGGGAAAAATAAGAATGTTTCATTTTGCCTGCAGATTTGCGGATGCCCGAAATTGAATAAGAATGCTAATGCTGAGAATTATTCAAGCATGAAAACTTCAAACAAGTAATACATCCACACATCCATTATACATTAAGATGCAATGAAACTCGAAGGTTCGTTTATGCGATTGTTGCAGCTTCTAGATTGCTACATGCCATACAATCCATTTTCTTTGAAATATAAAATATATTATATAATCCTTTAAAATTGAATATACATGTATATATAGTCAATTTATTTTTTTCTGACATGTAGGAGTATTATACACTTGCAATGAGTCTCTGAATTTTTTCTTTTTTTTTACAAGCGCTTGCAATGCGGTTGTTGATGTGATTTTGTGGAAGTTGTTGCTATGTTTTCATGAACTGGGAGCTTTGCTTCTACATTTTTTGCTTCTCAGGTACCACAATATCAATACGGAATTAGAAGAATATGTGGCTAATTAATTATCTTTTTCAACATATACAACTTGATATGAAACAAAATATAAATATAAAGCATTAAAGGTAGAAAATTATTCTTAGCAACGTTCTATAATTTATTTTGCAAAATGCGCTGTGTCGATAATTATGTTAAGAGTCTCAAAGTTGTTTCTTTAAGTAAATGCCGTTCAATTTTACTGTAGGATTATATAGAAAGATATTGGATAGATGAGAATAAATAAGTTCTTAAATTTCTATACTTTTAAATATAATTATATTTAAAAAATAAACAGATCTTATTTAAAATAACTTATTAATTAACTAAATGAGATTTGAGATGGGAAAAAATTCAAACTTCTCGACTTCTCTTATTTTTGGTGTGTGGAATGCTAACTTGGATAATTTTAAAAAGAAATAATGGAACAAAGACCGGCTCAACGGAATTGTAGTTTTGAAATAAATTAAATTTCAAGAGTAAGAAAAATACATATTTATATGTATTATATTAAAAGGGGAATAATGAATAAGGACATTAAGTAAAGTGGCAAGCTATTAAAACATAATAATGTAAAAATACTAAGTAATACATAATACAACAAGTATTAGCTAGGAGAAAAAGACAAATAAATAATTAAAAATATTTATACTTTGGTCGAATTCAAAGTTACATTTTAGTTTTAAAATATGATATTATTTTGGTTATAGGTAAAAATGTATAAGGGGAGAGAGGTGGGGAACATGGAGATAGATGAGGATATTTATATCTTGAATTAATTTCAAGAACATAATGAAGTAATTATACGCAAAATATTATTCATAAAATTTAAAAAAATAAAGAGTTTTGAACAATAAAAAAAATCAAAAAGAAAAAAATTATCAGGAACAAAATTATATATCGATGCTATATCAATAAGGAGAGTACCATATAAGTATATTAAACCATATGTTAAGCTAATAAAAATTCATATTGATAATTTAATAATTTTAAATAGTGAATAATGTAATAAAGAAAAGTATGAAAGAAAATGTTGTTTGATAGTAATTATATAAGTCGTTGTCTTTCTTTTCATATAGATTTTATTATTTGATGGTGTGGGTGTGGGTTGGATATAATTCGCGCGAGTACTGATACTAGTTATTTAAAAGGCAAAGGTGCAAATATATCCCTCAACTTTGCGATTTAAAGTAGATATATTTTCGTTAAAAAAGTGGTATATATATACCCTTATCGTTATAAAATGGTGCAAATATACCCTTGCCCTTACACAAATAGTGAAAATATACCCTTTTCGCTAATGAGATTTAAAAAAAAAAAAATCATTTAGCTTATCTTTTAATAAAAAAAATGCCATGTGGCTTTAAAAAAAAGTCTACCCATTTTTTTTAGTAGAAATATTTTTCTAATGCCACATGGTAAATTTATTTTTGGTGGTTCACACATTTTTTTGGGTCCACTAAAAAAAATTATCGTTTAGAAAAAAACTAAAAAAAAATGGGTAGACTTTTTTTTTTTTTTAACACATTTTTTTTTTTAAGAAAGCCACCAAAACTTAAAGGCAAGTTCTACAAAGTGATGGTTAGACCCGACCCAATTCAAAAGATGAAAAAAAAAATTATCACGTGACTTTAGAAAAATATGTCTACTAAAAAAAATGGGTAGACATTTTTTTTTTAAAGCCATGTGGTATTTCTTTAATTAAAAAATAAACTAAATGATTTGTTTTAAAAAAATTCATAGGGTATATTTACACCACTTTTATAACGGGGGTATATTTGCACCTTTTCCCTTATTTAAATGTACTTTCCTTTTTATCACTTTGAACGAGAAAACTACATCCTCAGTTTCTTTTATGTGTCATAATTTGACTGGCCGTAAAATTTTGAGAAATAAAATAATTAAAAGTCGTGTATAATGTATCAAAATGTGAATTTTGTATTTTTAAAGATGTCATATGTGGTATTTAAATTAAAAATATACTAGATAGAAAAAGTGATATTCTTAGTAGACACATAAATTAAAATACAAAAAGTACGACTTATAATACTTTGGAATAATTTTTAAATATCTAAATTTTGCTTCTAGAAAATGTCCAATTTCGTTAAGTGCCAAAAAAATTTAGGAACCGAAGATTCATTTAGTTATCTCACAACTAGAGGATAAAAAATTGATACCCGTCTCGAACATTTGATCGATGATAATAATATGAAAATCTATTTGACAATCTACTTTGAAAACTAGTGTGTGAATACACGTATTTATTTGGGCAAAATGACTGACAAGTGAGGAGTGACAACTGATTATTGCTGGTCCTTCAATATATTAATGCCATGATTCTACTACTAAAAATCCCAGTTCTCTCTTTGCTGTCTCTCTGTCCTAATAATTTCCTCACCTAACAAACTTTAATTCAAGGAATCCCAAGTCAATAGTAATAACAAAAAGAATTACAAATAGAGAGAAACACGATTCTTGTAGTTCATGTCCTTGTGTACCAAAAGAACAACAAAAGCAGATCAGAGAAATGACATGCAAATTTCTTGTCCCCATTTTCCTTTCAATTTTGCTTCTTTTTCTGCCACATGTCATGTTAGCAAAATCTGTGATTGAACCTTGTAATGCATCAGACTCATGCCCCTCTTATCTCTCGTATCGCCTTCCATTCGACTCCAAGATTTCTGAAGTAGCTTTTAGGTTCCGAGTCAACGTCTCTGATCTTTTATTTGCCAACTCTATAGATTCAAATCAACCGAACCAAATCTTACCCAAGAAAACACTTCTAAAAATACCCATTTCATGTTCATGTGTCGATGGCATACGACGATCTTTGTCCACGCATTACACGATTGGTGCAACGGATACTTTGATGTCAATATCAGAAGTGTATGGAGGACTTGTTAGTGCAGAACAGATTGGGAGTGCTAATGGGGTTGATGCAGATCAACACCCTTTAGTCAGTGGACAGAGTCTTGTGATTCCCTTGCCATGTACATGTTTCAATAATAGCAATAATGGTGCAACCAGTGTGTACTTGTCTTATGTGGTGCAGAATGGAGATGCGTTAACAAACATTGCAACAGAGTATGGTGTCACAGTTGGCAATTTGGAGATCATAAATGGGCTTGGCCAGCCTCAAATTGATACTGGAGATATTCTGGCTATTCCACTTGCTGGTAAGTAACCAAAACCCATTCACAATTAAAAAAAAAAAAAAAAAAAATTTACTATAAAGTAAGCAGTAGGAGTACTACACATTTTATTGGGAAAAGGTTCAAAAGCGCCATTTCACTGTACAAATATCGTATTTTATCATGCATTATATTCGTAGCGAACAGAAATTCATATAAATATTTCAAAAAAAAAAAAAAAAAACTGGAATGCATACCAAAAACTTGAAAGGACTTGAAGCTATATTTGAGCCCCTTTTTTCATTTATAACAACAAGATTTAACACTGTATACGCTACTGTATCTATAGTATAATCTTTCGGCGAGGAGATTTAATTGAAGCTCTTGCCTCCACATACCTTCGCCCTATGTTATACTTGGGGGCATTCATCCCCTTCTCGTTAGTAAATTGTCTCATGTTTGCCTTTCACAATAACAAAGTTCCAACTTGAAATATAACATTGCTAATTTAAGTTGTAGTCTCCAACTTGAAATATAACATTGCTAAATTTAAGTTGTAGTCAAATGTAGAGGACTAGAGGGTAAGTTAGGATCATTCTTTTGACAAACGGAATCCACCCATGTTCACACGCTTCCTTGAAAGTCAAGGGCAATGAAGAGAAGATTTTGCTAACAGGAAAATCTCGAAAGTATATCTTGACAGTAAAATTAAGATATTTTGTATCGTTAATTTGAACTTTGTACATACTATTTCTATTTTTCTGCCACTAAGACTATGTTCTCTGCAGCATGTTCATCAGCAAATCTGAATTGGTACAACGAAAGCCTAATAGTTCCAAATGGTTCTTATGCTTTGACTGCTAATAATTGCATCAAATGTGGCTGCAGACCGAATGATCTCAGGTAACCAACAATGAAACTCGATTCTAATTGTACCCATTTGATATCAATTTCAAGTTCAGCGATAAACATCGGTTTTTTTTTTTTCTTGGTGTTTGATCGAACAGCTTAGAGTGTTCACCCTCAGGAATTGCGGATAAATGTTCACATTTACAGTGCAAAGACTCCAAGCTATTTATTGGAGAGAGGCACGAAACTCATACAACATCTGGTTGCAATTTTACAGCCTGCATTTATCGTGGACATCTTGGAGGCAAAATCTTTCGAAGGTACTACTAAAAAGATAACACTCCCCCTGTTCGGTGTAGGAGGGTCAAAAGACATGGAGTAATTTTCAATGTTTTTTTTTGGTTGAAAAAGTATATTTATTTATTCAATATTATGCATCATTACAAACAGAAATGGCTGCAGAACTGCTAGCACAAGATTGTTTTTGCCAAATATTAGGATTTCAATCCAAATTACATACAGGCTTTTTATGCCTCACAAATAAAGTTCCTTCCTTGTCTGCTTCCAATGCCCTCCAAACAAACTTTTGGGGGGTGGGGGGGTGGGGGGGGGTGGGGGTGTGGAGGGACTGTCCAGACCGCAAAAAGATGATCCAAATTCTGCTTCTGGCCTTGGAGCAACTCCCTGCACTCATGTAAAATATTTGCATAAGGTACATCCCTTGGCAAATAAAAAAAATGAAACTAATATTTTTCTTTGTTTGTTTGCAGTTTGGTGAATTCAACTGATGTCAAGTGTTTAGGTAATAAATCATATATCAGTCCTTGAGTTTTATTTTAATCTTCTCAGTTGTAATATTGGTGTTTTACTTGTAATTTTTTGGGGGGGTATGTAGGTAACCAGAGTGAACCTGCAGGGTCATCAATGGAGTCTCCAGCAACTAGTTACATAGCACCATACTTAAGTCCATCCCCATCTCCATCTCAATACTCACACTCAGCCAAAACCCACTCATTAGGATTCAATTCTAGTCATAGCAAAAAATGGCTATCTCAAGCGTTACACCTTATAAGTTTATTGGTTTTTGAGTTTATCTTTGAAATACTCTTGTAAAAAGGTTATTTTGGAGAAAAGGGATAATGAAAATCAAACTTACACCTATTGTGTAAAACAATTCTACTGATATCACTAGATTATAAGCTTTGTTGGTAAATATTTGAATTTATTCTTCGTATCTAACAAAATAATTAATAATGCTTGGATGATACGTTTTAATCAATTTCCACCGGCCTTATTTAACTAGTAATGTACAGTCATTAATCAAGTTGATTGACACAGTGATGGGTCGATGTCAATGGCTCAGTGGATAGTGAACTGAGGTCCCCAACGGCCTTTACTGGAATTTTCGAATGGGGCAAACTTCTAATTTAGGGACCCAACAGTAGACAAAATATAGGCTACTTTTGGAGCTCGAGTATGAACTCATTTACTTGAAAGAAATCCTGTTCTGCTTTTCAACTTGAGTATCCGTTTTGAGAAATAGAGTAATCACTGTAATAATTTTGCGTTCCCATCACAAGTTTTCGCCTATCCATTAAGGATAGTGCTGTAATGTAATTACCTATGCTGTTTTGTTATTAGTGACAATCGATTCTCTTCTAAAACTTGATCTAAGTTTCAATTTTTTGATAATATTGCAACAGACTCTCATGTGCTAATCTGATTCTTTTTTCGTAATAAGAATGACAGTGAAACTCGAAGTCTCAAACCTAGTATATCTATCTACTATAATACCATATTGAAGTGTGATGTCTTACTTAAAAATTTAAGTCTACCCCTTTCCAATGGTCGGACCCCAATGAAGAGATTAATTACTTGGGCGGGTGATCCATATATATCTTTTTAAAATGAATGGTGTGAATTAAATTAACTAAGATAGGGTCTTAAGTCTTACCATAGTTAGAGCAATAGATATTTCCATAAATTTCTTCCACAGAGTTTGGCAATCCATCAGTCGCAATTGATTAAACTTTATCATGTCAGGGAAAAAATAACTAGATTTTAAATGTCTTCTCTGTTCCAAAAATAGTTCTCTAGCCTATATATGATTAGAAGTGTGTCATTATCTATTGACCCAATCAAACAACTGTAATCATCGTCCTTAGAAAAGATAACACGCAATCAGTGGCGGATCCAGAATTTTTATTCAGGGTGTTCGAAAAAAGGAAGAAGCTAAATATACACTGTAATTTTTTGCCGAGGGTGTTCAAAAGTTAATAGATGCACATAAACACAGAAAATTTATCCTATATATACACTGTAATTTTTTGCTAAGGGCGTTCGGGTGAACACCCTGACCCCAAGTAGCTCCGCCCCTGCACGCAATGACACATGGATATGCTTCAACTAATCTGACTAAACTTAAGCTTTCACCTCAGGTAAGATCATGATATTTGAAGTTCTTACAGATTCATCCACAATATGAATTAGACAGTTCAACTTATGCTATTCTTCACCACGTCAATTTGGGACAGGTGTCGACATGTTTCTACTACATTACACAATGTTCAATGCCAGTCTATTTTACTGTCAATTTTTAGTTGTACTAAGATTCTTTCGGTGAATGAGCCTGACATCTTGTAAGCACCATAAGCCAATTCTCCAACAATTCACCCACTACCTAGTCGTCGCTTTCTATCTTGTATAGGAACATTAAGTATACTGTAGTTTTATACTATCAATACATTTTAATTTGTTGTAGCAGATCAAGTATCTGGCTTTTTCAAGAACACTAATCGCGATTATCATGGATAGTTACTCGATCATATATTAACGGGAAGACAGTGATGCATGTTTGTTAGCTTCAATTTTTTCATATTACGATGCAAATTATAAAAATTTACCGTACTGCAACATGGAATTGAGAGCCGGATACATTACAAAGCTTTAAAAAATGTTATAACAAGCACGAACTTGCAATATAGTACATGTTAGCATTATCTAAATTCTCAATTTCCTAACAATAAATAAAGTCGTATTAAGAATTTCAAAAGAATGGGTGCATCATTACCTTTAAGATAGATGTTTGGTTTTGATTATATAAAATTTTAATGTGACAACTGATAACAAGTGTGCGAGCAAACTATAATAATTGATACTATTAATCAACAAAGCAAGGACATTTAGAATTATCATAACAAAATTTCGTTATATTCACAGCTAGAAATGAAGTTTGTTAATTATAATGTAATTAACATAAGCTATAAAATGCACATTAATTCTACAAACGCTATTTAAGAAGGAAACAAGAGAAGATCAAGGAGAACAACAAAGATTCAATGGAGAAAGAGAAACCACTAATCTTTCTTTACTCTTTCCCTTCTCAACACTCAACAGTATATTTTGTCTATTGCATGTAAAAATTTGTGGATCTGGTTATCAATGTTCTATTTCTTGAATTCTTACCACAGGAGCACTACTCCATGCAGGGCCCATTTTGCTTATAGATGTTTCGAGATTTTTACCATTTTTATATTTTAAATTTCCAACATATAAAAAATAAATTAACCCGGTTAATATATTTTGAGGCCATTGTTTTTATCAATTAACATCCAGTAGTGGATCAAGTGGAGGAGAAGAATGGTTCAGATTTTCTCATTAAGCACAAAGAAGCAAACATCAGAGAAAGAAGCCACTGGCCGGGGATGGCGAAGTTGAAAGAGACAAAAAAAAGGGACCACAAAGAAAACATTTAAAATTCTTGTAACTGAAATAATTGAACTATAGAGACAAAAATGTCGTGAATCACACTAATAGCAGTCTTCTTCATTCACGTTGATCTCCATATATGCCCACATATTACAAAGAGGTCCCATAAGAATCCTAAATATAGACATTTAACCAATGAGAATACTTTGTTCAAGATGGATTCAGAAATTCAGCCAATAAAAACTCAGATAGAACAATTCATGGGACCCAAAAGAGCTTAATCTTATTTTCTTCTTGGATGATATCTTAGCCAAAAGTGCATGGGCTCAACAATTCGAAACAACTGTAGTAGCAAAAGCGGCAATTGTGGTCTCACTCAATGAACAATTATTGTCCCAACTATATATCCTTATGTCTCTAAACAGTCCTTTATATATATATATTGAACTGTTCCACTTTATTTTTGGGGCTTGTTCAAATTCACTCAAAAGTGATTACTTATTCGCCTTTCTTTTCTTTTTGAAATTAGGATCTTGTTCTGATATCACCCCTTCTCTTTTTATAGTGGATCCATTGAATTACCGATTCATTTTCAATAGCCCAAACTCGTAAATGATGACTAGTGAAAGCAAGACTGCAAATGCCATTGGAGGCAAAACAGCTAGAGCTTGTGATAGCTGTTTATCAAAAAGAGCACGTTGGTTTTGCCCTGCTGATGATGCTTTCCTTTGTCAATCCTGCGATGTTTCTGTCCATTCAGCAAACCAATTGGCGAGTCGCCATGAAAGAGTTCGTCTTGAAACATCTTCTAACAAATCCACTGACAACAAATTAGTCGACCAAACTCATCAACCTGCCTGGCACCAGGGATTTACTCGAAAGGCACGAACCCCGAGAAATGGAAAGAAGAGTACGCAAATGGGGCAACGAAAAAAGGACGAGGAAAATCGTGTCCCTGAAATTGGCAATGAAGAAAACTCACCGGATGAAAATGAAGAGCAGCTTCTTTATCGCGTTCCAGTTTTCGATCCCTTTGAAGCAGAACTCTGCACTGTGCCAGATGAAAGTACTACTATTACTGACTTGGACATGCTGTTGAATACTGAGGATCATGCATGTGATGATTTGGACCTTCCTGAATTTCTTTCTTCCGATATTGAGCTTGCTGAATTTGCTGCAGATGTTGAAACCTTGTTAGGCGAAGAGCTTAGAGTCGTAGAAGAAGAAGATGAACAGACTGTTGAAGATAATAAGGGGATAAAAATCGAGGTTGAAGATGAGGAAATGAGAGCTGTTGTTGCTTGTCATTTGGATCCAGAATTGGACATGGCAAGAGAAGCATTGAATTGGAATTTCGAAGAATATGAAGAAACTGTTGAACAGAAAGTAATGGCTACTGCGGCAGTAACAGAATTTGTCCCTAGTGTTGCAGAGTACAGTGGGAGTAGTAAAGGTGATGAAAAAAGGAGGCTGCTTTTGAGGCTTAATCATGAGGCGGTTATTAGTGCTTGGCCAAATCAATCTTCTCCATGGACAAATGGAATCCGACCTCATTTCAATCCTGATGATTGCTGGCCTGATTTCTTGGTATACTTCATATTTCTCTGAAAAAAATTAGTTCCTTATTTTCCGTGCTTAATCTCAATTTTATGCTGATTATTTGTAGATATCGTTCAGTCAGTACGTAGAAGTAATATTTTTGGAGTAAATTGAACAGGAATGAAAAGTATCTCTAAGGTTATACTATTAATAGAAGGACTCACCTCAAGTAGCATAAATTAATTCACAGTGTACAAGCTTTGTTTAATTCGGAAAGGGAATTGCTTGTAACCCTTAAGGAAAATATTGGAAATATCTCTTTAAGGACAGTAAATTTGACACGACAAAGTCTTTCTTCTTCAATTTTGTTTCCTATTTTCTAACAGTCTCATTTATGTGACATAACGATGTAAAAATTCTTAATTCAAAAGTAGAACTAATTACATGCTTACATATAAAAAATAAAGCAGATCAACGATCTCTATAACAGGTTAAATTATACGTATACTGTTGTTACATGCCAGTAAATCGTCATGCTTCAAAAGAGACATGTTTTTTCATTGTCGTTCTTATGTATCTTTTGATTTATACGTTCTTATGTTTTTTTTTTCTTTGTATTCATGAAGGAAACATGCATGGGAGAAGGAGGAGGTCATCAAGGATATGGAGGATATGTAAGAAGTGGCGATGGAGGAAGAGAAGCGAGGGTATCGCGTTATAGAGAGAAGAGGCGGACAAGATTGTTCTCCCAGAAAATCCGGTACGAAGTTAGAAAATTAAATGCAGAAAAAAGGCCTCGACTTAAAGGACGATTCGTTAAAAGGACGTCGTTTTCAGCACCTGGTTTTCCCTACGTGATGAACAAACGATGATGAATAGATCTTGGAGTAGAGTTGATAGGGTTTGTATTATAACATCGCCATTTTGCTTGCTCTAGCAATCTGGAACGACTTAGGTTCTTTTTATGATAACCTATGTTTATTCAATCAATAAAATCATGTGAATTAAGCTTTCGTTACATCATCTTCAGTAAGTATCTCTATTAATTTGCATCCCTATAAGCATGCCTTAAATATCATTTGAGGCCTAAACTCTAATGTACCCTAACAAGTGTCGAAAATAATTTTTTGGTTCACATTTTGCTCGATTAATTTTCCATCTTCCCGGATCTGTCATGTTGTAGAGAAGTTTAAGGCTGTTGAAGATTTAACTAGAATAGTGCTTATATACAAGAGGAGAAGAAGCAAAGCACCGGATTACTCACAAAAGAAAGGGGAAAAATTAGGTAAAACATTGCTACCATAGAAGCACCAGATTTTCATAGTAGTAGACTGCTGGAAATTAAATAATTTTTTTGTTTGGATATAATATGTAACATTCAATGAGTTAAACCTTAATTATAAATTCGAAATTCGAAGAAGATGTCTTCAATCCGCCACTTCAAATTTAAAAGTTCATGCTGCTAAATACTCATTAGAGAAAGAGCTTAGTGGCATCTACCTGATAGAAGCACATCAATATACTCTTTAACAATTTATAAAACACCTAGTGCATCAAAGAAATAATGATATACGTAACACGTAAAGTGAGTATCATCTGTAGTATTTATGCTTATCTTGTCGGTGACAAGTCTAACAACTTTAAAGGCATGGATTTCCTTAACCTCGTGCACCAAATCAAAGTAAGCTTGCTGTTACCGTGTTTGCTTAAATCAAAGTAGCAAAGTAAAGAAGAGGAAGATAGAACAAGAGAAAAGGGGAGTGATATGATAACCAAATAACACGCAAGGGAGAAATTATTATACAAGATTACGTTGGAGGAACTAGTAGTGTATCAAAAAGGAATGTACCTCATGAATTCCATACTACATGGTATTTTGGAGAGTTATTCACAGAATTTCTAACTCTTCTTTGTCCAATTTCTTCTAAGCTGGATTTCCTTTTTCGTGCATGGGATTCTGTAATGATTGTTCCCAATTTATACATGAACAAGCTTGTTGAATCTTAGGGATACGATTTATTAATAAATTTTACAGGCAAAAATGGCAAATGATAATATGTGAGTAAAATATCCTTAAGAACAGTGCATACACACGCCTCAAGATAAGCTAAAGGTTCTGGTTGAGGTTGATTAATTTTTAATGGGGACAAGGGAGACCTAGAATTCATTATGAGCAATGTGAATATATAACTGAATCAAGAATACACCAAAGGGTCTTAAACCAGTTCCTCCACATCAGTAAAGTAAGAAACTAAAGCAAACTAAGAGCCTGTTTGGATGGGCTTATTTTAAGAAATTTATAAGTTCGCTTTAGATAAATCAAATCGCCTAACCAATTATTTTTGAAATTTCATTTTAAGACAAAATGACTTTTGTTTAAGTACCAAACACTCAAAAAAAGTGAAAAGCAATTTATAAGCAACTTATAAGCCAATCCAAACGGGCTCTAACACAAGTATGGTAATGGATGTGGGAACTCAGAAAAGAGTGTAAACCCAAATTGAGAGTGACAAATATTGGATCCATCGTTCGTTCAAATTCAGTCAGTTAATACATGGGACCCCCCCCCCCCCCCCCCACTCTCTCTCTCACACACACAAAATAAGACATCGGATACAAAAGTAGTCAAGCACTCAAGCTTACCAAATAGAAATTAATACCAAGTTAAGTTGCATAATTGCATGCGGAAAATCGGTGACAGCCTTTGGAGTACTAATAATTGCTCATTGACAGTTCAAAAGCCATCCATATATACTTTTCTTTCTTCTTCTGATCACGATGTTCAGATCATTTGTGCGCACTCAATTATTTTCCGAGTACCTGCTATTTTTTACAGTAGAAGTATCATGTAATTTTGCTCATCAAAATTATACAGATAAAAAAGAAATTACCTAATTTTTTGTTTTTGTTGAGATTTGATCCCTAGTCTCCAAAATTTGTGCTCACATCGTTGATCACTAGTCTATACACTTTTTACAAAGGGCACAATCATCCCTCCATAAATGCCACGTTCCATGGAGATTTTAGTGCTTTTTAGTATATATAAGTCATATATATACTAACATTTCACAATATGTATAAAACGGCTTAGCACACACAATTATATTAGAATTTTTTTTCCTGCAATACTGATAGTTAGATCCATTAGTTGACTTCCTCTATGGAAATTACTTTTGAGTAACATATCCTGTACGTCATAGACTCAGTTTTCCCTGTCCTGCAGGAAGCAAATAACTCAAAATTTCAAACATGTCAAAATTCCCGCTGTATTTGCTTGTCCACTATAGTATATCACCACTAATATATAACTATCCTTTTGTAATTATATCTTACATAGTATATCACTGCTAATATATAACTCTCTTTTTGTAAAATGTATCTTATAGCCTTATAAATTGTACATGAAGATATACTAGATAGTTTTCGTCCTTTATACATATAAACAAATTTCGTTTTTATCTATATATACAGGATACACTACAAGAAAGAAGACATTTGACAACAATTTTTTTTTTTTTGTTGCCATAAATAGGTTATTGTTGAAATCTTTTAGAACAACATTTTTTTTATTGTTACAGATATAAACTTTTCCCAACTAATTTGTTATTGCAATGAAAACTTTTTTTTTTTTTTTTTTTTTTTTAGTTGCCAAAAGTACTTTTTGCAACAATAATCAATATTATATGGCAACAAAAAGTAAATTTTTGGCAACAAAAAAAAGTTCATTTTCAAAAGATTCATTATATATGCCAACAATAAAACTAAGTTGTTGCCAAATATTGACTTTTGCCAACTATATTATTTTTGTTGCCAAAAGAGCTGTTGCAATTTCTATACTTTCTTGTAGTGATATTAAATTATTTTACTTTATAATCGAATTTATTAACTCTTTATACATATTTTTGTTTGGGAGATTCTTTACTGATTAGAGAGCTACAATTAACTTTGCATGCTGACTTTAACTACATGTTTTCTTAGATATAAGATACACCAACGAATCTAAGAAACAAATAAAGAAATTAAAATTTGATAACAGTGGAATGCTTTAGCTATGATTCATTGTTTAGTCAATCTTGATCCAGCTCATCTCGACCCAACTAACTTTTGGATAGAGTTGGACAACTACCCATTTTTGATTGGGTTTTTTTTACCTATTTGGCCGTTCGGCCGGAAATAATATCATCGCTAGCCAATATGCAAAAAATATACGTTAATGCTGTATATAAATTTACTGGCCATTATTAATTTGTTAAGATGCTATATAGTGCATAATTTCTTTTTGATTCAGACAATTTTAACCAACCCAAATTTAGTCTAAAATTGCCACTTGCCACCCTTGCAAGAAAGAAATAATAAATTTATTTTAACAGTCGAAGGACTGCAATGTCAATATCATAACTAGATATTTTTGGAGTGTCAAAGTGCAAGCCCATTGCCTATTGAAATGTGCGAGTGTCATGTTCAGTAACAATAGTCCGCATGTAATGTCAATGTCCCCTAAAAAAAAAATGTGTTTTTAGGTGTCAGGTGCAAGAACAATGCCTAATAACATGACAGGAGCAAGTGCAACACCTGAAAATGGCTGATCATACAATGAAAAAGCATATTGGTGTGGTGGACGATGTGCTCGTACCGGTCGATAAATTTATAGATTTTTTTATACTTGATTGTCCGATAGATCATGGATGTTGTAATCTGTTTCACGATTGGATGAAAAATACGTCATAATACACGGCAAATACTTTGAGAATCAACAATATAACTATGACCCACAAAAAAACAAATTATACCATATATTGTTAATGTATTTCTTTCTTGGCTTTCTTTCGAGCGCTACCGTTCCTATTCTCTTGGGCCTTGGGTCATGCATATTGCTCCATCTGTGTCCTCTTCGATAAGCTCGACCCATGAACTAAAAATTTAGGACAATTTTCATAAATAGCACTATTTATTCTCCTAATAACAAATTATGGCGATACCCAAAGGATGTCTGCAGCAGATGGAGCTGCTCCTCCCTTAATCAGAGGTCTCGGGTTCGAGCCTTAGATATGAAAAAATTCTTAGAAAGGAGCGCTTCCCCCGAATGGGCCTACACGGTGCGAATTCAGATTTAGCCGGGCTTCAGTGCGGGTACCGAACACCAGGTTGAAAACAAACAAAAAACAAATTATTGTAGTATTATTAAATTTTCAAAACACAACAACAAATTTTTTCCCCCAAAAGAACATCATATATACGCACATACACTAGTGGGCATACATACAGACAGTTAGACATGCATGCGTACATACACTAGCCATTGTAAGTACATTGTCACGCCCCGAACCATGGTCTGGGAGAAACACGACACTCAGTGTCTGACTGCATGTGACCGAGCGAACCACATGGCTTACTGAATCATCATGAGGCATAACATGAGTGGAAATATAACCTGAGAAAATGATGGGCTTTTAAGAACACACATGAAGTCATAAAAATTAATAAAATACTCGTTATAATATGAATGCGGAAATAACATGAGTTGAGCCAAAGATGGCTAAATGCCATGCATGTCTAACATAACTAAACTGACTAGTCTATGAAATCTCTAATCATGAGTCTTGACTGGAAAACATACTTGCTGGGACAAGGCCCCCAGCATAACTTTAAATGCATAACTAATAAAATAAAGATAACTGACTAAAACTCCGAATGAGATGGGGCTCACCAATAAGCTGATACGAGCGAATCCTACTGAGCAGATGTGGCGACCTGTAAATCCGTACCTGCATCGTGAAACGCAGCCCCCGGGCATAAAAGGGACGCGCACATGAACGTCTTTGGTATGTAAAGCAACTGAATGAAATAACATGGGACATGGAAATAACATAATAGAGACTGAACTGAAACATGATCATGAACATGAGTACATATACATATATAACATGTGTAAAGTATCGTGAGCAGGGGCGGATGCAGCCATTGCCCAGAGTGTTCGGGTGAACACTCTGGGCAAAAAATTACAGTGTATATTTAGAGTAAATTTTCTGTGTTTATGTACATATATTAACTTTTGAAAATCGTGAACAAATACAAAAGACTAGCTCAAGTGATTTAGTTGTTTTTTCCGAATAACCTGAATGAAAATCCTAGATCCGCCACTGATCGTGAGTAGGGAGAGCAGTAAATATAACCGACAACATCGTCTGGTACTTGCATCCTACCAGCAGAACACTCATACCTTGCTAGGGACATGAGATTTAATAATATTATGAAAGGATCCAGTCATTATGAGAGATCGTCCTAAGCATGGGTGGAGCGATCCTCATCCTACGGTGGCTATGTAGTTTTAGGCTGTTTGAAGCCTTTTCGGTAATTAATGCAACTCCCAAAAACATGAACATGGAAAATTGGTGGCACTTGAGCCCATGGTTTTCATAAATCATAACTTGCATGTACATGGGTATCACTTCATAGTATTCTTGCATGAAAACGTGTAAAGCATGTAGAGTATTTTCTTGAAAATAAACATAATAAATTATAACTTGCATGTAAGAACCCATCGAATGCAAAGTATGAGTTTTCATGGATTACAGATAGATTCTCAATAATCATAATGATGTATCAAAAACACAATGGAGAATTTATAACAATTTAATACATAATATAACATGGGGCATGGACCTAGGGTTATCATGAACATGGTTAAAAATCCTAGTTCTCGTAAAGCTTCATACTTTATGGAAGAAGAAGCGTGGGGAAGAACAATGATGTTCCCACACGTAGATAGCAACCCTAAATACCTGTAAATGCTCCAATCCAACGAACTAAATTGCTTCTCTGACGAAGAACACCAAAACTCTAGCTTTGAATCGCTTGAGATAGATTTACCTTGGAAATTCTATGTTTTGGTTGAAGAATCATGTTACAATTCAAGAATTAATGTTATTATTACTTAGGTTAGAGCGATCTTACCTTGACGTGGGAGGACGAGGAGAGGAGGAAAATGGCTGCTTAGGGCTTTAGAACGAAGTTGGAATGTCTGATAAATGAAATTTTGAGTTAAGTGTTGAATTTATAGCATGAGGCATTTTGGACCCCCAGGCTCGCCGAGCGCGGTCTATGGCTTGCCCCTGCCTCGCTTTGAGCGAGCTCCCTTGTCCATTTTACGCTTAGACGATTTTCTTGAAATTTTTCCACTTTTGGACCCCTACCTCACCGAAGCGCGGCCCCGGGCGAGCCCTTGCCTCGCTTTGGGGCGAGCTCAACGAGCTCCCTATCACTTTTACACTCGGTCAACAAAGATTCGGTAAAATGGGCATAACTCCTAATCGTGAGCCCGTTCGAGCTCCCAGAATATACCGTTGGAAAGATATTTCAAAGGACTACAACTTTCATGTTTTAAGTTTTCTCAAATTATCAACGGATTTTCCTGTAATTGGGATGGAAGGAAGACATATTGAAAACTTAGTCGATTCTACTGAATCTTAAGCACCTCTCTATTAGCCATTTTGAGATGATAATATCTCCTTGCTTCGAACTCCAATTGGCCTGGTCCTTATATGCCTGAAAAGATATTTCTATGTATACTACAACTTTCATTAGGAACCTCTTCCAAATTCTCAATGCATCAAGGGGTTATGGGTGCCCGAAATAGGCTTGTCAACCACTTTCATAATACGTACAAACTTTCAAATTTTTTGCTAAAACTCTAAAGATACGAGTCTAACCTTAGTTCTAAGATACGGGGTGTAACATACATACGGTCATATAAATACACTGATTGTCATACATACGTACATACATACAGTAAACATCTGTTATAAAATGAAAATCTAGCTATTTTTTGTATATAATTGAAAAGTATTGCTAAAACACGTAATTAATTGGATTAAATCGTTATATCACGTAATTTTAATTTATTAGTAATTTTAATTTATTAGGGTACTCAGTGAATACTCCATTATATTGAATCTGTGAAGCAAAGATAAATAAATCCAAGAAAGCAGATCACGCCTGGAAGTACAGACGGAAAATAAGTAATCCAAAATAAGGTCAAGTCACAATCTCAGGAAAAGGGAAGAATATGAATCCTGAAAAGTTAGATGGAAGACAAATACAAAAGTTCCTTGGAATTGATATCACCGTACATTGTAGAGATCTTAAACATTCTTACCTGCCAGTCCTAAGAGGGGAAGGACAATTAAGTCATGGAGGAAACATATTACTCATGGAGCTATCGTAGGTGTGTACGACCTCGGATTGTTGTCTCACACTTTTGGTTCGTCATTTGGAGATATACACATATGTTATTTCACAATTGAATCAATTTGAAAAATTTAAAAAGACCTAAAGTTAGGGATTCATCATAGGTAATGTTTTGCACCAATGCCATACAAGGAGACCATATTCGTCATACACAAAATCAACTTGGGAAACTCCACTCCCCGACAAGCCCAGACTACAACTAGAGAGTTGAGAATATAACATAAGAGCCTAATATAAGGCATGTTGAAGATGGAAAGAAGAAAAGAAGATCATTTAAACATAAAAAATGGGAAAAATTGAATACGTGGCGTCCATATAAAACTCCAGACACAAAAAATTTATTGTTGACTCGCCTCTTTTGGATGTAAATCAAGTGCATGTCAACTAAGTAAAGTGGCGTGTTAGGGGTGTTCACGGAAAACCAAAAAAACTAAAGAAAAAATCGATACTTTTTTTGCTTGGTTTGGTTTCAGCTCAAAATTGACAAAATTTAGTTTTGTTTTTGTTTTAAGCAAAAAAATAACTGAAAGAACCGAATTATTTATGTATATTTTTATATAAATTTCTACGGTACATATTAATCTTTTTCATTCTTGGTTCATAATCTACGTGTTTGTCTTTATGTTAATCAAAGTCTTTGCCTTTACTTTCTAGTTTGATTTATAGTCTTTATTTTGATAATTCACCAAGAATCTATTTCATGCTCAAAATAACTTGTCTTTGAGTAATATTCACCATTGTTTAATTCAATTATCGTCAAGATATCCTGGTAAGTCGCAACTCTTTAATTTTGCAAAAAAAAAAAAAAAAAATTCATTGTAGTAAATTTTTATTAAGGTCCTTGAAAATGGCTAAATTCTTGGACAAAACATAAGATTTGTTTGAGGAAGCTACATACTATATAATTAAATTGATTACATATATAGTTCCTCCTTTTTTTTAAAAAGTAATTTATTTGATAGTGTTATGAGTATAGTCAATCTAATATGTGCTTCGAAGTCTATTGCCATATATTTTAAAAAAAAGGACAAAAACCGAAACGAAGAAAAATCGACTGAATTAGCTTAGTTTAATTTCAATATTTAAAAAACCAACTTAATTGGTTTAGTTTCTTTCAGAGGAAACCAAATCCATGAACACCCCTAGTACTAATGTGTATTAGACACACTTTGAAAAAGTTAAATATGTAAAAGACTGCCCTGAACATTTATATCACGGGGATTCAATCTCAAAATCAGGGATAAACTATGTATGCTCCCTAGTTTTAAACATGTTCATCAAGAAAAAGTTGGAATGCATGCCTCCGATCCTCTCAAGCATTATTACTGGAGCAGTATTAGTACGGCTACATTTAGTGAAAGATTTTTTATATGAGTTACTATAATGTACTGCAGCAGCTTTTTTTCCCATGTAGAATCATATCATGTGACAAAAGCAAACGACAGTGAGCGCTTTGATCACGTCACATAGAGCCAAGTTAATAAATATTGATTCATTTTTTTTGTCCAGATGTGTGATGAATTGTCTCTCTTGATCACTGCAGTGATTTGGCAAGGCATGAATTGAGCAGTTTCTTCAAAGTCTCCATCAGGCAATAGACAGACACCTCTTCCATGAAGCATGATCTCAAACTTCAAAAAATGATTAGAAGCGGCATCCTATTGCCTATTGCTATAGGTACTAGGTAGCTGAAAGATTCTACACCTAGCTACCCACGATTTTAACTACGCGTTCATGTGGAAGAGGGATTGTTTTTAGTTTACTGCTCTATAAATAGTAGGGAGGAAGACTTGGAAGTCCTACACAAAAAAGAACTGAGAAATTTTTAGAGAAGTCTTGCTTATCTATATTTTGGAGTAAGTCAAGAGTGTGTAGATCTAGCGAGGAGCTCCTTTCAGTCCAACAACGAGGATCGAGGAGCGGCAAGAGCTGCCATGTCATGCATGTTGGTTAAACTTAACTAGCGTGCAATTGTTAAGAATAACCAGTTGCATGACAGGGGAGCAACTACTTCCGCTAACTTGATCCACTTATTGGACTGAAGGGAGCTCCTCCTTATATGTCATACAGTCCTAGTTAAACACCATAATTCACATATGATATCACGTACAACTCCCAAATTCCTTTGTCGTAGTTACTACGCACTATCTTTTATCTTGTATTGATTAATTGTTGTGTATATTCTGCTTGACGGCGTTAGTATTTAGAGGTATATGTATGTATTATCTCCCCAACAGTCTTAAAATCCTTTCTCACAAACCTATTTCCTCAATTTAAATATGTCTCGTATTCTTGTTAAACATGAAAGAATAACTAATTCAATTTTCTCTTATACTAGGAAGGAGAATGATTGTGGTCGCATTTCATTTCAAGACGTTGGAACCTGGAAGAGACATCAGCAATGAGTCGTGCGCTTTTGGGGAACACAAATTAATTAACCTGAGGCCAAATACTCCAACTAATTGCCACTCTAGGCCTCTTTAAGTATCTGCTCTTGCGGTCAATTTTGACACTTTCAGTTTTCCTTGTCCCAAATAAAGAGGCTGTGTTGCCCGATTACTTATTACTATTATAAATTTCTTTTGCTTTCTTCTCTAGTTTTTCAATCGTTTATGCTTCATATTTTCCCATATTTAGCCTTTGTAGTTCTTTCGGTCCATATTAATTGGGTATTAAATTAAAAAGAGAACAAGAAGAAAGAATCCATCAACTAAGGACTTGCTCTTTGTAAACCTTTGTGCTCTGCTTTATTGAAGTGCCTGTGTTGTACTCCCTCCGGATAAAAAAGAGTGTCCACTTAGCCATTTGCACACCTCTTAAAAAATAATAACTCCTAGATAAAAAGAGGTAATTTGATTATACTGCTCCTAATTAAATAGGTATTGGGATTTGATCACATAGCACTTAATAGGGGCAAATCTGGAAAAATAAGGTTAATTCTTTCGATTGATAAGTCTAACACTTTTTTTTTCAACAAAAAAAAGCGACACTCTTTTTGATTCGGAGGGAGTGTTACAAAAGCCCCATATTTAGTTGGAACTGAATGGAACAACTTTCACAAAAGCATTTACTATGGGTTTGTGCATGTGAGGTGTTTTTGGGCCTAGTCAGTATTTCTCGAGGCATTTGCCACCGAAACATTTAGATTTTTGGATGGATTAACACATACAAATGCACATTCAAAGCCCAACTCAGTGGGTTCTGCAGAACCCAGTCTTTACTACAATTGGATGGGATAGGAAACATGTTGAGAGCTCATCGAGTTGTGATCACATTTCTTTCTGGAATATAGCATCGTTGAACCTACACGTTTGACAAAGAAAATTTGTGCTAAATCCAAAGTCACTATACAGATTTAACTAGACTAGAGGAGAAACCAGTCGACATACAAAATAGAGTTAACTACGCAATAATCTGGGTACAGTCTTCATGTATTACCAGATTTGCATTGGACAAAAATTCGTACACTAAACCAAGAATAAAAGGTTTAACCAGAAAATTCAGAAGGCGGCAAACTTAGTTTATAATTATTGGAAAGAAGTTCCATGAGAAACAATTAAGAACCAATTACATTAACATATTAGTGATTTGCCAAAAAAAAATGTAAGGGGAAAAAATATTGATAGTTTGATACGAGCTATTTGGGTAAAGCAAAGATTAATTAAGTATTCTTAATTGCCAACAGAGAACGCTGTCCACATATATGTTGGAAATGACAAGTCGTATTTGTTTAGTTACCTAACTCTATTAAAGGTTAGATAATGTCAGAATATTTGTGATATGTTGCATGATACTGATGATTGATCAGAAATTTCGAAAAGAAAGTAGATTGATCAGAAAATTTGTGAAGGTCTCTAATTAACTAATAAACCAACTACCAAGAAAGTGAAAGCTAGCTAGCTATTGAAAACACACCTAAACATTATTCTAAACTTCCTAAGGTACATAAGAAACAGCTATATTCGAACCGAAGTTATCCTCTCAACGGTGTATAAAATTTCTACTCCCTATATTAATCTTGCCTTCACATCACTTGGTACCTATTTAGTTTATTCAAAATATTATCTTGAATGAATGTCAGGTCATTCCTACTTCAATTAACAAGAACTCGTGTGAAGAATAGAAACAGCCCAAAGTACCAGTATGTAAATTTAAACGATTAGAAAGAGCATGAATTGGCACGAAATAAGATAAAATAAATATGGCAATAAAACCTTTAAAAGTTACTCAACTTAAAGGTGCCAAGTGTTTAAAACGATTAGAAAGAGCATGAATTGGCACGAAATAAGATAAAATAAATATGGCAATAAAACCTTTAAAAGTTACTCAACTTAAAGGTGCCAAGTGTTTAAAACGATTAGAAAGAGCATGAATTGGCACGAAATAAGATAAAATAAACATAAATTAAAGGTGCCAAGTGACGATTAGCATGAATAGCACGAAATGTATTTGCAATAAAACCTTTAAAAGTTTCAACTTAAAGGTGCCAAGTGTTTAGATCATAAGTTGTGTTATAAAAATAAAAAATTTGAATTTAAAAGAGTATCAGTTTGTTATAAAAATAAAAAAAATGAAAAAAACATAAATAGCTCGAAACAACGAAAGGGCAGTCATAACTTCAGATCTGTATATTCACTTCTCTGTATCTAACATTCACATTCCACGTGCACCTCTTTCCCGCAAAAAGAATTAACAAAAATACAAACCTACTAGGAGTAAATATAAATAAACTCTAATAAACTAAAAACGACCTCACAAAAATTGGGGCTCACATAGGATTGTCTTAATCTTTAATATAAACCCGTCAAAACAAGCTCAAGCTAATCTACAGTCCCATTATACACGTGTCCTCATCCAAGCCAATCAGTTTCTTCATCAACGGCTTTACAACCCCAGCGTTAAGTCCAATCCAACATCCTCATCCAGCTTTACCGGCTCGGCTTCAACAGTTTCCACCGAGCCGCCACTTTCAGCATCACCACTTTCTCCTTGTTGGCTCAGACCCGAATCTCGGCTCGGCGATCCGACAACATCGTCATCCTTATGAGACCAACTCCACATAACCCGAGCCGCATCATCAACCTCAGGCGATTGTTTCCTCACGCGCTTGAACCGGGTTCGGGTCTTAACCTTATGTAGATCCGAACCAGAATCGTTTTCCTTTGACACGTGGCGAATATCACATGCTTTGAGTGAAGGGCTTGTGGTATTTGCAGCTGAGTCGGGTGAAAGTTTAGCGATCGGCGCGCCGGTTAGAACGGCTTCGACGGCTGCTTGACAAAGTTGCCAGTTGCCGGATGTTAACAAACCAGTTGAACCGTAAATTGGATTTACGATACGTCCACATGCTTCGTACAGTAAGGATCTGAAGATAGCTGCAAATAAGTAAACAAAATACGTTAAACACATACAGAAAAGAATATATTCTACTGTCCCAATTTATGTCAAGAAGGTGTACTTTTAAAACTTAGGATCGCTCGGCACGTCGACTAAATCAACCCGGCAATATAGAAGTATCTAAAGTTTTAAAAGTACACCTTCTTGACATGTAATTTAAATATCTAAAGTTAAATTATTTTTTGGACATAGATTTGAAATTATGTTTAGACATGTAATTTAAATATCTAAAGTTATATTATTTTTTATAGACATAAAAATTTTATAAGTTGTGAAAAATTATAAAAAAATTCTAATTCTTATATTATTTTTTATCAAATGAGCAAGTCATAATTCATAACAAAATTAATACGTTACTAGAAATTTTTTCTAAAAAATACAAAATTAATTGATCAAATTTTAATTCATTAAAATAAAAAATTAAACATAAATTGTAACGTAAATGCTCTTTAATATAATACTCCAACATGATTGATAAGAGTAATTTTGTTATAAATATATTACCAATTTATAGATCAATTAATTTTTGATATAAATAACTGATAAATATGATTGATAAATATATCTACTTATAAAATATAAATTTATGGGTCAATTTTTATATTTAAAAATTTAAAATTATGATTTGAAATTTCAATTCATACCTTTTTGGATAATTTAAAATTTCATGAAATGAAATCACATGTCCCAACACCAACGCTTACATGGTGTAGAGATTAATTTATCCCATCTCAAAGAGTGGGATAAAACAATACAAACAATTCAAGATTTAAGCTTGAGATAAAATTGACACCTTATTTAATTCAGGGAATAAATTTTATCATTTCTATGGTCTAAATTAAGCTTAAAATTTCAATAACCTGCCTATAAATCATTTCATTAAAAGAATAAAATAAAAAAATTAAAATTAAATTATTATTAAATATAAAAAAATATTATTTTTTTTGGACTAACTAGAAAGGAAAGAAAGAGTGTCACTTAAATAAATTGAGACGGAGCGAATAGTGCATTTAGTAGAAAATTTTGAAAAGTATGGAAATTAATTTACCAGGACGCAAATGATTAGGGCCAGAGTTGATGAGATTAAGGAGACCAGCACGGCCGTAAAATTTAGCGAGGAAGAGGGTGGCGTTGGATTGGGCTTCAGGTGATTTGATCCATTGAAGGCAAGGTTTAATTGAGCATTTTTCATTGCAACCTTTCCGGAGAACCCGGCAACCATTACAGCTTAAACGCATAGCTAATTATCACTCTCTGATTATTTTTTAGAATATGAGAAAGTTTTACTGGTTTTTTGGAGTTGCAAGTGAAAGAGTTATATATGGAGGAGGAGTTTCCATGTGAAAGGGAGTAGTTATAAGGGGCGCCCGCAAGTGGTTTTTAAATAGTGGTATCCTGGGAAATTTCAAATCATTTGGCTGATTCTAGTATTTGGGAAAGCTCATTCACCTACTTCTTCATTCTCCATTTTACCCCTGCTCCTTTGTTGATCAACTATAATTTGGTCTACTAATTGTTCATTTATATGGATTAGCTATGACAAACATTTTTATTATTTTAATAAATCTTAAGAATCAGAGTTTGATGTCTCTTTCATTAATCATCAGATTTTTTTTGCAATTAGGATGCTTATATGTTATTTATCTTGTTTATGTGAATTGTGATGTTCCAAAATAGAATTGTATTCTATCTCAACCTGTTCCTGTTATATGTTGCACAGAGACATCAAATATATCTACGAATGTTAATGTTGAGGGTACTTTGGTCATTTGTATGAGAAAAAACAAACAAAATTCTTTCAAAATCTGAAGAGAATGACATGCCAGTTGGTTCAAAACCAGGAGTTGTATGACAGTAACACGTGTAATGCCAGTCCAAAGGCCCCAGACTCATGGCGGCTCGCCACATACTCCTTCTTTTACCACATGTTCATTTCACGCGCTCTACAGTCGTTTGAATGGAAACAAGTTATCTCAGGATAATCCTGAGATTAATTATTCAGGGATTAGTTATTCTACTCTATCATAGAAATAAAATAACATTATAATTTTGGGATAACTAATCTACGAATTAGTTATACAATGATTTTTTTCCAACCAAACGTGAGATAAACTCATCACAAATATAATTTTTGGATTATTTATCCTTATCCCTTGTACCAAATGAGCCCTAACTAATTACTACTAGGTGGTTATCGTGTGTATGATTCTTTGCATTGTTCACTTGTTCGTATCATTTTTATATGCCTAAAATAAAATAAAATTCCTTTTAACTAGAAAAAGAACAACAAATTACTCATGATCCACTTTTTACATATTTAAGTAAGTCTTTGGGAAAATGTAGTAGTAAATTAAGGCCTAAGAAATCAGTAAGGGCAAGAGAATTTTGCATGATTCTTCCTCGACAAAATATGTGAGGCCAACTGGCCAAGGGTAATAATAACTCATTTTTTACATTTTCTTTTATATATATTTTACATGCAAGCAAGCAAGGTAGTCCCTTTTAATTTCATGTTTATGTTACAAATAGTCAAGCAACTTTAATTGATATGTTCACTTTCTGTTTGGTTCAGTTGTTAAGATAATAAGCTATTTAGAAGGCTACCTTAGTCTTGTTTATTTGATTTATATAGTAGCTATCTAGTTGTTGTTAAAGAGAGTCGTAGTAGCAATTACTTGCAATTTTTATAAACTCATTTTGGTTGAATCATGAATGTTTCCATCAACTTAAGTAGTTTTGAAATTTAATTTTCATATAAATTTGAAAGAGAATCAAATTTGAAAGTGTGTAGAGGAAGAAGTAGAGGATCTGCCTAAATCAATGATTAACGAGGAGGGTGAGAAAAGAGAAGAATGAAGCGCGTGGGAGATGGGTAAAGTCAAAAAGAAAGCCAGTCTCCCGGTTTAGTGGAATGGTTTTAGAGAAGGGGGGACTGGACTATGGGCGCCCTTAGGACTGCGTCTCTGGTTTTCCTCACCTTTCTATCTTCTTATCCTATTTTCCTGGAACTGACCCCATCCCCCATCATTTTCCTACTCATTTCTCTTTTCCCACCTGTTGCTTCTCCTCTAAACCAAATCCACTTTTCCAAATTATTTTTCCATTTCCCTTTTTTTAACTTCCATGCTTACTCAAATTGGTAAATATAATTACCTCACGTAGTATTTACATTAAATCAATCTAATTTATTATGATTAAGTGATTAATGAAGTAAA
Organism: Lycium ferocissimum; assembly: GCF_029784015.1. Lineage (NCBI taxonomy): Eukaryota > Viridiplantae > Streptophyta > Magnoliopsida > Solanales > Solanaceae > Lycium > Lycium ferocissimum. The sequence goes on from NC_081346.1 coordinate 4,184,415, forward strand.
CATATAAATTAACTAATTATGGTTCGGTGATAATTGTATATTCTAACACATGTAATATATTCATTGGTTCGATGTAGACACTGGTATGGGTAAATTTTTACCAAAATAGAGTAGATTGTTTTGACGTAGTAGATGAAATAATCACGGTATAAAATTTACATTATTGTTTTGTTGGAGCAGATTCGATCAACCTCATGATCAAAAGGAGTCTTTTTGGATATTAAAAAAATAGTCATGATAACTCAATTTGTTTGACAAATTTTTAACATATATTACCATCTGAACTTAATATGTTTCAAAATAAAACGATTCCTATCAATATAAAAAAATTGAATTATCTATGAATTTCGTGCTAAATTTCTCATAACTAATAACTTTTTTTTATAATCAATCGCTAATTAAAGTTATTAATGAATTTTGAAGTTTAACTACAAAATTTGTCAATCGCTAATTCTTATTTTTTCAAGAATCTTCTTCAAATTTGGGTTACCTTCTCTTTTCAATGTTTTTTGTTCATTTTTGGGTTTGCAATAAAGGACTATCTCTCCATGATATTGACTTGTATTACCGACAGTTCTTTAAAAAGAATTTCCATATATCACAATAGTGAAGTGAATACAGACTTACAAGAAGAAAAAATAATAATCACGTAAAAAATAGCATATATATAGGACAAACTTTTCTTATTATTTTTTGCTCTTTTGTATACGTACGAAGTAAAATGTATTCTAGTAGGCAGCTGACATACAAGCGCAGATTCATATCTGTACTTCATGTTTTTAGGGAAAGAAATTGTCTTGGGTTGAACCATGATGTAAATTGTCCCTCAACATTCATAGACTTTTAATGACACCCAAAGGTTACTTACACTATTTCAATGCTATGAAAAGTTGGGTCTTCAATCTACAACTAAAATGTATTAAAGTATTGGATAATTATCCCTTGTTTTTGTTGCCTTCATTCCAATAATTATCCCTTGTTTTTGTTGCCTTCATTCTTTTTCATCAGAACTGATCATGGTCTACATTTAAATATAATCAGAAATTCTCACAACTTTCCATATTTTTTCTCTTCCACAAGCTTAAACTAATCATAACTCATAAGTGACATTTCTTAGAAGTGTTAATACAATGTATGTTGAACAACTTATTTAAATAGAAATATAAAAAATAACGACTGAACGAATTCAAAATAAGTTGGTCTTCTCTGCTTGCAATGTTCATGGAACTCGTGTTGAATGTTGTAAAGGAAGGTCTGCTGAACTTTAAACTACTTTATTGATAGTTAAAATCACAACGATATGATGCAAAATATAACTCAGGACCACTTGAACAGCAATTCTCTTATAGCAGTAGAAGACATTTAACTAATGTATTCAACTATATATAGACTAATAGTTGATATAAAAAACAACAACAAAAAAAACTAACATAGACTAACATTATAATTGTTTTAACAAATGGGCAATTCGCAGTATTGCCCTTATTTTGGGGTGATCTTTAATTTTTGCCCATCAAAATGAAAGTATTTAACTTTTGTCCTTCGGCTGCTCAGGCGAAAATTTAAAAAAAAAATCGCTAGGCAGAAGTTGCCTACAAACCTTGGCAAACTATGCCTTAAGGTAGAGTTTTGCAGGCAAACTATGCCTTAGCAAACTCTACCTTATGGCAAAGTTGGGCAAAACTCTGCCTTGCGAAATCAAGTTCTACCTGGAGAATTTTTTTTTTTTAATTTTTAACTGAGCGGGTTCGAACCCGGAACCTAGGAGTTTTAGGCGAATGGCAAAAATTGAAGACCATCAATTTGAGGGGCAAAAATTAAAGACTAGTGCATTTGAACGGAACTCCACACAAAAAAATGTTAACAAATCCATCAAAAATGTAGGAACATTGGGTTGTAGCGGTAAGGTAAAGGAAGGGACAACTACGTATGTATACATCTTAAGGAGAAATATTTACGAAACGTGACGATAGTTTTATATTTACAAAACATAACATTACAAACCCTATATAAAACATGCTTTATATATATATATATATATATATATATTATTTTTTAAAAAAAATTATTTTTTTCGCTCAAAATTTTATGTATGAAATGTGTATATCTCGCTTAACGCTTAAAAAGTTCGCTCAAAATTTAGTGAATGAAAACGGTATAAAAAATGTAAGAAATATGTATATCTCGTTCAAGGATTAAAAAATTCGCTCAAAATTGTGTGTTTGAAAACAATATGAAATTTGTATCTCGCTTAAGTCTTAAAATTTCGCTCACATTTTTGTGTATAAAGTTCATGTTAGATTTCTGTAAAATTAATACAACTACAACAACATTATATGCAACTTTGATACAACATTCAAATATACAACTTTGATACAACATTCAAGACTTAAAATAATTTCTCAAATTTTTGTGTATGAAATGTGTATATCTTGCTCAAGGCTTAAAAAGTTCGCTCAAATTTTATGTATGAAATGTGTATATCTCAATCAAAGTTTAAACATTACGCTCAAAATTTTATGTATGAGAATGGTATGAAATGTCTATATCTCGCTCAAGACTTAGAATTTTATTCACATTTTTCGTATATAAAGTTCATATTAAGTTTCTGAAAAATTAATACAACTACAACAACATTGTAACAACTTTCATACAATATTCAAGGCTTAAAGTTTTTGCTCACAATTTTGTGTATGAAAATTATATTAAAAATTTCACTCACACATATACATTTCATACACAAAAATTTGAAGTAATTTTTTAAGCTTTTGAGCGGAAAAAAAATTAAAAAAATATATAAAAATAATTTTTTTTTTTAAATATATATTTTCTAGAAAAAAAATAAAAAATAAAATAAAAATATATGAAAATCCGTAATGTTTCGTAAGATATCGTTATAATTTATAAATAAGGAAAACTATTTATATATTTTGTAATAAATAATCTTAAGTACCCTGTGTAATTTTCCCGTAAAGGAATGGACTTGACATTGCTGGACTAAGAATTTGGAAGATGAAAGGACCTGTGGCCTATTTACTCGTTTGTAGTAAACTAGTAATACAAAATGTACAAACTAATAGATTCATATTTTCCTGTTAACTGAATTTAATTATTTAACAAATTTAAAATCGAACCGAATAACTGAATTATTTAAAAACTAAAATAATTCCCAAAGTTTTCTTATTTGTGAAAACCGAACTGCTCAGTTTGAAATATTTATGAAAGAGTGGATTAGTTTTAAACAATAGCCTTAAAAGTGACTATTGGTGTTATTTACTTGACCCAGCAACTGTCCTGTCTAAAAAAAAAAAAAATTCTCTCTTGTTCGCAAGCCCAATTGAACTGGCCCAAGTAATTAACTCATATAAGTGTTGGGTAAAAGCAAATTTAGACGGTGAAAGAACCCATATATACGGCCCACGTATCTAGTTTACGATGTTGCCCACTGTATCATCGTTGTATAGACAATGTATCTGCTCTTTATAGACATTACATATACTCTATATATAATGTATATGTTTTGTATAATCATGTATAAACACACGAAACCAACTCAAATTACAGTGTATAGATAATGTATGGGTTCTGTATAATTATGTACAAATAATGAATCCACACTACTATACGAAATCTAAGGTGAACCAGATTGTCTTCTTTTCAAATTTTCAGCTACTCGAATAGGTTCGAACAAGTTCCAATAGGGCAAACCCAGATTCTTCAAAAGATGCGATAATGAACTGTATTTGGTCTTTTGACATTTCTCTCCATTGAAAAGTCCCTTGCATTTCAATTTGGTCTACTTTATATTAGAACTTGGAGAACATTTTCAACTTTTAAAAAAAAAGCTTCAACTAACGAATTAATGAGCTACCTGGCTAATAACTAACGAATTGGATCAAATTTGATAAACTAGATCACTATGGGTATTGGGATCCCAATTTAGACTACTACCAGGCGATAGGCGATTTTAGGCTAGACCACTTAACGGAGTAAATTACTTTATAAGGAAAATGAAGGATAAAATTTACAAAAAAAGTCACATTTCAGCCTAATGGAAAAATAACCATCGTCACAGACTTCCAAATTTCGCAAATGAAACTCTAAGATAGTGTCATGAATGTTATGGAGTTCAACATGTAGAATTTGAAACTTTATAACAATTAATATTTTTCAAAAATAGAATTAAAAAGTATACAAAGGACGCTACTTATCGAAAATGAAGCAGGAGGCCACTCCATATGCCCAAATAATTTAGCTCGCAAAATGTTAGAGCCTTAAGAGGTAAAAACAAACAAAAATGACCTAATAATACCATCTAAGACACTATATTACAAAACATAAGAATATTGTTTCTTATTTACAAAACATAACAACTTAATTACAAATCATACAAGATCTGAAAAATTAAAAGCCCACTCTTCGCTTCCCTTTCTCCCCCCCTCTACTCAACCTTTGCTTCAGATCTAAGAATTATAACAGGTGACTATATCCAGCTATGTTAGAACCTCGATAAAGAAAATCGCAAGATGAAGGAAACACAGTTTTTGAAAATTGCAAGATGAAAGAAACATAGTTTTCAACTGATATCCAAATGTTGGAAGTGGCAGCAACAGAGTTTTCCAAAGGAGAATGTTTTAATTAGTACCTATAGCTGCTCTTTTTATGAACTACCTTCTCTCTCTGTGCATTTCATAAGAAGAAAATTTGTATTAAATTAATATTAATATTGTATGAAAGTTGTATACAATGTTGTTGTAGTTGTATTAAATTTCATCCGAATTTCGAAGCGAGATTTAAAATTGTGTTAAATTTGAATGAATATTATATGAAAGTTGTATAAAATGTTGTTATAGTTGTATTAAATTTTCAAAAACCTAACATGAACTTGATACAAAATTTATACAATTATATACATATTTCATACCTTTTTCATACATGACAAATGTGAGAATTCTAAGCTTTGAGCGAGATATACATATTTCATACAGTTTTCATACACAAAATTTGAGTGAAAATTTTAAGTGTTGAGCGAGATATACATATTTCATATACAAAATATTGAGCGAAACTTTTAAGCCTTGAGAGAGATATACACATTTAATCAGTTTTCATACACAAAATCTTGAGCGAAAATTTTCGTATATGTTTTGTAATAAATCTATCGTTATGTTTTGTAAACTAAAAAGTATCATCTTATTTTGTAAATATATCATATTATTATGTATATATACGTCATTCTCCCAAAACAAAATTCGTACTGTTCTGGGAATAATTTCATAAAGGATATAGGAGCCAATTCTGAGCCAGGTATGCGACACAAGCTTTTGCGCTATTACTCAACTTGTCCAAGCTGTAACCATGGCAATCTGGAATACAATTCTGTTGTTATTTCTATGGTAGTCAGTCATTTCAGTAACTTATGGTCAGTAATGAAGGAATTTATAGACAATTCTTTGTGCTAGTCCCATTCATGAGTTAATTAAAGAAAGGAATGCAAATTCTTGCCCACTATATAGCTGTCTTGCAAGTGTATGGTAACTCTTTTTCTATTCTAGCCAATAACTCAATATGCTCATTTTCTATTTAGTAAAAATGCTTCACCTTTTTCACATCAAGTTTTGTGGTCCAACAATTTCCCTAGCAAGTTGCCAAGTGTAAAATGTATGTCATAGACCGAGCAGGAAAGCCAACTCAAAAGACTAGCCAATTAGGTGAAAGTGCTTGTTCGACCTATAAACCAATACCAATACTCACCGCATCACTCTCCTCCGTTAAAAGGAAATATTCCGCCGATTTTATTTTCTTTTTAAAAAAAAAAAAAAAAAGGAAAAGGAAGCATCAGTGTAGAGCAAATAGAGGACGAAAGTGTGAATCATTTATTTAACCAAAAATAATAATTGTAGATGCTGTCGTCCATCTTTGACAGCACAAAAGCATTGATGCTTGCAAAATTATTAGCTATAACAGTGTACGGAGGATCTAGATTTGCAACCATATTAAGTAAATATCTTTGAGTAAAGTTGAGAAAGAATTGGAAGTAAAAAGTAGTGGGAGGGAATTTGGTAGTTGGCTAAGTAGCTGTCACTAAAAATGATAAGCAAAGTAAAAGGTAAAACAGCGTGAAATCCACCAAATTTAGCAAACTTTCTTGTGAAAAACACAAGGTGGCTACAACAACAACAACAAATCCGGTGTAATCTCATGAGTGGGGTTTGAGGAGGGTAAAATGTATTTAGATATAGAGATATTGTTTCTGATCGACCCTCATCTCAAATAAAGAAAAGAAAAGCATTTTTGACGCAAAAAGTGTCTATAGAGGCAAATATAAGACATGCTCCCTAGTGGTTTTTTCCTTTATATTGAGAAATTCTTGAAGATTGTGCACCGATTCAAAATTCAGTGAATAATGAGTCTATTCCTTATTTTTTTCAATTAAAATACCAGATTTTTAGTTAAACAACATCAACATGCAAATTAATTCATACATCATAGTAAACGCGTGATCCTAAACAGTGATATTAGAATCAAGATAATGAGTTTGATTTCCAGGAACATGTTGCGTGCGGCAAGTGATGAGAGGGAAATTGTTGGGTAATACCAACATCCTGCTTACGGCAAGGCCGAGGTGATGAGCCAGGGATGGCCTAGGCTGGAGCCATAGTCGAATATGGTGTTTCCTATGTATGGTTAAAAACTAAAGTTTGAGTCCTTACTATCAACTATAGCTTTTGATACGATGGTAAACATGTAAGTGTCAACAAACGCCATGTGCTATAGCTTTGGGGGCTAAGACATGTCCCTAGTTTGAAGCAACATTTGATAATACTACTACCTTACAAAAGCAAACACATGGGAACGATAATATCATTAGTGAATAGTGGTGACTCATAGTCGGCACACGGCATTCTCCACAGTTAGTTATTTGGACAATAGTTTGACAAGGACACTTCTTGGAAAGTGCAGAGGCCACCAATTTGCCATTCTTTTATTGTGTCTGTAGCAAAGTTATGACCAACACATGAGCAAAAGCCAGCCTAGTCTCTACACAAAACTAGTCAGCAATCAACAAAATAACCCTTTTATATTACCCTTTCATCCCTAAAATACAACAAATTCAAAAACATAATACCCCACGGTCTACCCAACTTTTCTCCCTTAATCTTACGTGAGGGTCCGTCTTTCACCTGACTAATCAATTCAATTATATCAAGATATCAAAGTTATGTAGTCTCCAATGTTTTCCCATCAAGTTGCCTTGTTCAACTTGGCATCTTCACTGATTCTTTATACCAAACAAATCTAATTAGATAAGTACAAAATCCTCGTGCTGAATCACATAGTTAGTGGCGATGATAACGCCATTAAATGGACTTTTTATAAAGCTAGCTATGACTAAAACATTATAATAACATCATTGATGATCAAAGCTTGACAATGAAATTAGCACTGCTAATAGTAGAATAATTACAAGATAAAAAGAATATGTCTAAGAAGACCATCTTCTCTTTTCCTTCAGGTTACAATTACAATGAAGGATAAGAGTGACCAACTTTCCAGTCACAAAGAAGAAGTCTCACTGTTTGACTCTCTCACACTACAATAGATACTCAATACAACCTTAGCCTAATGCTAAAAATAAGAACCCTAATTTAATCCCAAAGGAAAGTGGACAATCTTTTGACCTATCTTTCCTCTTTGAGTATTATTTTTCCGCGATATTAACTGAACACTCACTCATTCATCACCTAATAAACATATTCACAAACAGGATTTGAATGGTTTTGGAAATATAACTCATCGCGACTCTCTCTTTCTTTTATCACTCTATATATACAAAGCTAAAACGAATTCGTTTTGGTAATAACTCACCTCACCTCAAAAATCTCACATTTTTATCCATCTTTGGTTGATTTTTTCGTCAACTTAAGCTACAGCAGAAATGCTGCTGCGGCAATTGAAGCCTTCGATCCTCACAGTAGCTGGCTTGATCCCGAATTTCACCTGAGCACAGCTTCCTCCATTCTTACGAGTGGAGGCGGAGGGTGGTGGTGGTGAAGGTGCAGCTGGTCCTTCTGGAATTGCAAGTATAGGAACAAAATTGCTGTTGCTGAACTCTGAATCCTGAATTAAGGGATTCGATGCCCTGCTTGGTGGAGATCCAAAAAAGAACGGTGGAGATGAAGCCATATCAAAATTGGGCGTTTCCATATCATAATTCCCCTGTTTATATATAAAAAAATAAAATCAAAATTTGTCTACAGAAGTAATTGAATTATAAACAATTCACATCACAAACTCGAAGCGAAAGCTAAAAATTGAGAACGCATCATATTATGAAAAGCAAAACGCCAAAAAAAAAAAAAGGAAGGGGTTTTTTGATTTTTCATTATTGGGCCGTCCGCCGAAATTAATTACAGGCGCTAGCCAAAACATACAAAACCTATACACTGACCTATGTATATTTTGTGTATACCATATGTATATTTATACTTCATATACAAAACTTATAGATTTGTTGGCTATTATTCTTTTGAGCGGTCCAAAAATGTAATTATCCCAAAAAAAAGGGGGTTACCTTGGTGAGGATGATATCAAGAAGTTCAGTTCCGGCTTTCAAATCGCAAGGCTCAGATTGCTGATTACTGCATTAAACCAAAAGATAAAACGAATTAACAAAAGAAAAAAGAAGGAGAATTCATCAGACAAAAAAGATAAAAATGAATTAACATACTTGATTTGCAGGAATCGAGAAGGTCTGATTGGTTCATTGGGTTGAACATATGAAGAATTGAATAACCCGACCCGACGAGGTTTGGGACAAACAACACCATCACAACCCACCAAGGCCTTTTGTTGATAAACGCACCTATTCATTTTTTTTTCTTTACACAACAGATCTAAAAGCCTGAATCAACAAACAAGAAAATAAGAATATATTATCAAACACTTGAGATCTCTATAACCAAATCTACAAAAATATATTGGTATATATATGTTTGATATTACTAAATATAAACATGATGATGATGATGATAAGAAGTGAGGGAATATGCTTATGGAAAAATAATAGGATTATTAGAAAGACAAATATGGAAAGGGGGAAGGGGTGTAGTTAGTTACCTAGGTGGGTGGGGAAATTGGTGGTGCCTGTTAAAGGCAAAAATGGAGGAGAGAGATTTTTGGAGTACAGAGAGAGAGAGAGAGAGAGAGGAGTCAAGGGATTGGGGACACACCAGTCATACAGGTGCAGTAGGAGAGAAACATAAATAAAATGTAAGAAAAATTAATTAAAATTAAAAACTGTGTGTATAAAATTGTTTTGGTGGGATTCTGTACGGTTTTAGTGTATTGCACGTGGATAAGCTCACCAGTATTTTTCTCAACTAAACTGGTTGAAAATTTCAAATATGCCGGAACTACAATTCAAAGATAAACTTTTCTGACCAAAAAAACCCAATTTTTTAATAAATTATTCTCTGAGAAATTAACTTTTACAGATTTAACAAAAATAGTCTACGGAAACATTGTAAAATCTACGTACACTCTATCCTTCCAAATCCTATTTGTGGAATTTAACAAAAACAAAAATCCGATGCTAACTTGAAAAATGCTGAGAGTAACATTTTTTAGGCAACACGCACTGTTCGCCCCCAATCTGTTGCAGATAGATAACAACACAAGATCACATCAAATAACTCTTTGACCTAATAAATAGAAATGAAAAAACATCTTCGAAAGAGTGTCTAATGCAAACTAGATGGATTTTTGTATACTGGGGTATGCAGGATGGCGCATAAATTAGGGGCAATTTTAGCCCTTTTCCGCTATATGAATAATACTGTTTGCAATTTTCAGATGCTTCAAGAAATCAAATTCATTAACATTCAATATTATGATCATGGTGTGAAATATTTGCCATCAAAAAGATTTATCAACTATCCCTGTAGTTTGTTCGGTTCCATTCTGTGATACATTTCTGTTGTTCTTTGACTGTCTTATCTAGGTTCTAACCTGTTCTTCTATTGGAATGAGAAGTAGCTATGCTGGCCTGAAGAACAGCAGATTGACAAACTACACATTTAATTTTTTGATCAGATGCTTAGTGACAAGGTGTGTATGGGTAGCAGGGTAGGTATGTATTTACAGAATGAGTAAATTTGATTTTCCAAAAGTTATACTCCTACTTTATCTCTTCTTGGTTAATCCACCAACATTCCTCCCAAGTCATTTGTTTGTTCTCTTTAGTCTTCATGGAAATTACTCCATGATTACATTTAGGGCTTGTTTGGAAACCATACTGTAATTACTATTCTCCATCATCGACAGGGAAATATGGCTGTGTATTTGCTGTAAGCACATGCCAAAATTTGTTTGATATCAGGAATGTCTGGTAGAGAATCTAGAGATAGAGTTAAAGAAGGTAAAATATCATTCTTCCCTAGCCATATCATCCCACGATTGGGTACTGAATTTCAAACTCATTAGAAAAAAGGCGCTGCTAATAATTCATTTAGCTCATGTAATGTTTACAGAAACTGCTAGCTATTGAGAAATATTACAGGTCTACAATGTAATAGTAGTATTATATATTACAACAATTTATCTTGGAAAATTTACTGGAGGTTCCAGGCTACTGACAAGTATGCCGAGATCAATGTCTTTGTCTTCGAACTTCTTAATGAAAGGGTGACTCTGAAATTCATATTGGCGTAATGTGGGTGAGTCAACACATTTAAAGACAGTAACTAAAAGGAAAAACATGAAAGATTATGCACTGAGTAATACTTACCAAAAGGTCCAACGCTGAAGATCTATCCCTTGGATCCTTTTGAATGCTGTGTTAATAAAGCAATGCAGTTAGCTAGATTATCATTACCTAAGTTTAAATCCTTGCACAACTTGAGACACAACAATTAAAAACTTTAGCCTAATGTTTCCAAACAGATTCTCCTTAAATCAGGCAACACACATGATGTGAATAGATAATGAGGAAACTAGGAGCTCTTTTTCTTGTTTTGGGAAATTAAATTTAGGGTGAAAAATTTAGTCAGATGCCAAATTCTCAAAAACAATGAAGTATGCCGTCTTAATTCAATAATCGACAAGGTGATCGAGAAAGATAGCAACATAAGTAAATGTGGGGGGGTTGGGGGATCCATTATCAGCTCCATCTTTGCTGATGTGGAGTAAAATAATTGGTGAGTGGAGGGCCAAAACTCCAACATCAACTTGCTTCATGAGCGCTATTCAAAATGTTAACACATAAGCAAAAGAAATTATATCCTTACCAAGCAGAAACAAATGAACAGAATTCTGGGGAAAATTGATCTGCTGGAGCAGAAGGCGGTGGGCTGCTAACAATAGCCTCCAGAAGCTCGTAAAAGCTCGGCCGCCCTTGCTGGTCCTCCGACTGTATGTATGGGAAACGCCCAATAGCACATTCAAGGATGACCATGCCCAAGCTCCAGATATCACTCTTGTAGTCATAGGTACTTCCACTTATTCTTTCAGGCTTAATCAGGGTAAAGAATGAGTCAGTTTATAGTTAAACACATTCAATCGCGAAACTATCCGGGAAGGAATTGTTCACAAAATAGCTGAAGTGATACTGTATTAAAATAGCAAGTACCAGAGCACAGAATAAAACGACTCTACTTACTGCCATGTAATTGTAAGTCCCCACAAATGTATCCCTTTGACCCATAGAGCTGGCTAGCATTGCACTTACACCAAAATCGGTAATTTTTACCTCTCCTTTGTGGTTCACTAGCAAGTTTGACGGCTTTATGTCTCTGTGGATAACATGTCTCTCGTTATGCAAGTAGACAAGACCTTGTAAAACCTGAAAGAAAAGATTAATCAGTGAAGCAAATGTTCATCGTCTGGGGAGCAGAAACTTGTTCAAAGATTAGTTTCTAGAAAGCCAAGAACCTGTTTGCAGACAACAGCAAGATATGGTTCAAGAATAGTCTTGAGCTGCCCGATTACATCAACTAAAGATCCACGGTCCATATACTCCAAAACCAAAGATATAGCTCCATTGTGATAAAAAGAGTGGTAGCATACAACAACATGTGGACATTGCGATGCTTGATTTATTTTAAGTTCTTGCACTATCTGCTTACGAATTTCTTCTTGTATATTCATCTGGATAACCTGGATCAGAAGCAATCATCCATCAACATTAAAGGAGGTGACCAGGATGAAGTTAAATCAAAATACAACTTCAGTGCACCACTGCAACTAAAAGTGGCAATGGATCAAATTGCACCAAATGGCCAAGACATGAGAGTCAAATTGCACCAAATTGACCGTGAAGTGAAAGATTTTGTAAATTGTTATTCCAAGTAACTAAGAGACTTAAGACGCGTGTGCTTGTTTGGTTGCTTTATCCAAATGCTAAAAAGGTTCTCTAATAGGTTTTAGAATCTCTTTTTCACATTAGTGCAGTCAGTCTTGGATGCTACACCTTGAACAAGTAAAGTTTGTTCTTCTACAATTCATCGATGGAGGATCACTACCATAGCCAATATTGCATGATACCAATATGGGAGACTTTTCTTTATATAGTTATATGCACTGGAACTATATATTATTATAAGTTGCCTATATCGTCCTAATTGCAAGCAAACATCAGTAACCAATTAAATTGGAGAAAAGAGGCTTGGTGATTACTGACCTTCAGAGCAAACAAAGTTCCAACCCATTTATGACGGACAAGTTGAACAACACCGCCACTTCCCTTTCCAATGACTTTGATTGTTTCAAGATCTTCCAACGAAAACTGAAGATCTATCTCCTTAGTTTCTGAGGGCTGTGAACATTACAGCACAAGACATTGAAACTTTCTATCAGATCACAGAAATGTCCAACAGCGAATTCTCAATTAACCTAAATCTAATTATATATTTGCTCACTAACTAAACAATTAATCCTTAGATGAAGCTAAATTCAAATTTTGAGGAAATAATACATTAGACACAAATATCTCAAATCCACAAAAAGTTAACAAATTGAAGTTTCCAAAGTATAATGTCAAAGCAATTAGAGCTAAATAATAATTAAGCCATCTCAGGTTGGAGCCACAGCTGAAAATAATTGTAATACGAAAACATTAACTACAACAAAAATGGGGAAATTGCAAGAAAACTCAAAGTTATTTAAACTGAAAAAAAACTAACCAGAGATTCATTCTCTTCAGAAATCAATCTGAGTCCTTTTTGGTTCAAAAGTAAATCCCCATCATGAAAAGTTCCACTCGCAGTCCTGAATTATAAATACCAACAAGAAAAATCATCAATTATCACTTTTTTACTAAATAACGGGATTTAAAAAGAAAAAGAAATTCTAGTAGGCGTATGACGCATAGCATAAATTTACTAAAACTGCAATAAATAGTAGATATAAACCATAACTTTAAAAATATAACGGGTCCAATACTAATAATCTTAAAATTAAACTCATAGAGTTTAAATCCTGGATAATCATGTGTTATTAGTATATAAGTAGATTTGAGGAAATGAGTAAGAAAGGTAGTTACAAGAAGCTGGAAATGGGAGTATCTTGAGCAGGTACAGAGAGCTTAAGTTGCTTCAATGGCTTCGTCGTCTTCATAATTTGATTTGATCACCTAGGGTTTGTTTGGGAAATGGAGAGTTCAGATTTTGAAAAGTGAAACGAACCGCCCAAATAACCACTTATTTTTCAAACTCAAACCAGTGCGGCAGTGCTCATATAACGTATTCCCCAAATTATATATTCTATCTATTCTATTACAGAGTACAGACAAGTTAGAATTTTTAGGCTATAAATCTTTTTTGTAAAAAATAGGCAAGGGTACTAATGCACAACTACTTTAATCATTTTTTTATTAGTACTTTATTTAATATTATTTACTTCTGAACTTCTAATTTTTATTCTTTACAAGAAAAAAAATGTACTTTCTAGAGAACATACTGAATTCACAGTTAATTCTTTTTCATGTTAATCTATCAAACTGCAATCAACGGTTTCTTTAATTTGAAAATAAAAACCCAAGTCGTTCCATAATTTGAAAATAAAAACCCAAGTCATGCCCACTTATTTTTAGGCATTCTGACGTGAAATGGAAAATTGAGGCACAACTAGAAGAACATAACTATGACAAATCGGTTGGAAAAAAAGAAAGTAGAATAACATAACCATATATTAAAGGAAAAAGGGTAAAAAATGACACTAAACTATGACATGCACTTATGTGAGAATAAGTGCATTTCGCTTGAATTTGGACCTAGATATGCACTTATGTTAGTGGACTGACTCAAATTCTGCCTCAACTATGTGAGAATTGAGATAGAAAAAATTTGCCCTTTGTTTTCAGATATGTCATTATCATTGAAAAATTTGCTCATATTTGACCCATAAAAAAAATTGGTGTGTCAAATTTTTATTCACAACCGTCATATCCGATCCGACCAACCAACCAATTTACCCATATTTATAACCCGTCGATATCCGATCCAACCAGCTATTTGCCCCTTTTTGTCACTGAGCCACTAGTAGAATAAAGTAAACGTGACTTCTAAGTTTTGGATTTTGTTTCAAGTATATATGGCCTGAAATCAATTTGATTTTGTTTCAAGTATATATGGCTTGAAACCAATTTGATTTTGTTTCAAGTATATATGGCTTGAAATCAATTTCCAGCTGTCTAATCATTAGATTTTGCAATCTCAGGCTTTTGCTTTGGCTAGTAGTTTGAAGTTAGAACTCTGAATCGTGAAGGGGAATATACACAAAACAAGAATGCTTTTTCAAATCGCTAAGTGTATCTACATAAACATTACACCTCTTAAATCCCTCTTTTAAAATCTTACTGTAATAATTAGTTCCTTAGTAACCAAAATTACGTAAAACAAGAAAGGAGACGGTAGATCACATAAGGTAGTGCTCTAAACAGAATGACTATCCCCCCAACTGATCTTTCGTTGTAAACATGAAATGCTTTGATTGGAGCGGTTCGAACCTGCCATAGACAAAGACAAAAGCCTGGTAGAAGAATAGATGTGTGGTTATTCGTCGAGTTTCAAACTGTGCCATTGACCCTCGAGAATAAACCACCCCATTCTTCTCGATGAAGTCGTGTTGTGTGATGAACCACCTTCGCATGATGTACAATAGATCAACACATTACACATCCACAAAAGAATTGATGCATTCATTACATATTAACTTAAAAACAGCTATTCACTAAATAAGGTTTTATAGGCCAGGAGCCCGAGGACCAACTTGATGGTGTCTGCTTGCAGATTGCACAGTTTATTTAATGTAAATTGGCTCTTTACGACTGTTAAAAACCAGCATAAGATATCTAAACATATTGCTGAGCCATAAATAAATAAATAAAAGTGTCCCCCTCACTAAATGTTTAAACTTTTTAAAAAGGTAAAAAGTGGTGATCCGAACATTTCAATGTTATACCAGAGCAAACAGAAGAGTTCAAATCTAACAATCATATATCAACAAAATACTTCTACGAGCTTAACCCAAGAAAAAGAATTCGGTCTTCGCGTGGAAGGAGAGGAGGGCGTGTTGCAGCCCATAAAAATATATAAAGAAAAAAATGTCATCCTGTACCAACAAAACAGATGACATGGTGCCCAAAGAAATGGGAGAAAAAAAAAGATGCTGAGTTTCCGGCCTTCTCAAATATCAGCTTTGCTTATATAAATTTCTCACAGCAGATCCTGTTTCTGAAGCCTCTTCTAGAGGAATTTCTTTTCTAAAAGCTTTGGCTCATTAAAGCTTCCTAGGGGCTACAATCATAACTCCTTTTATCAACAGAAGCAACTAGGCTTAAAAATTAAGATCCTATAACAACGAAACTAATTTTACCAAGAAAAGTAAGGGGGTCGTTCTCCTGGTTATTCAAAACAATATATACATAATGCATGTAATCAAAACGGAAAAGGGCCAAATATACCCTTGTACTGTGAGAAAAGGGCCAAATATACCCCTCGTTATACTTTGAGATCAAATATACCCATGTCGTTATACTTTGGGGCCAAATATACCCCTCATCCGTTAAAGTTATCCAAGGTGGACATCCGATCTTACGTGGCTGCCACACATTTGATGAGATGGATGCCTCGTGGCATGCCACCTCAACACCCCTAACCCATTTTACCCTCCCCTCTATTTATTCTTCCGCCACTAAAATTTTCTTCCCCTCCACCACCATTACCGCCACCATGACCAACTCTCCATTCGTCCCTTTATCTATTAGATATTGGATCAGAACCATATTTTGACATAAAACTCAACATTAGATAGTTAGTTGTTCAGATGCTTGAAACAGAAGAACAGTGATTGTCCTTAAAGTGTAGATAATACCAACGAAGACTACTTTACCTGGGGGTTGAGGGTGGAGTAGAAAGGATATTCACCAAGAAAATCCCAAAAGAGAAACATCGAAGAGAATTCTTGTCCGAACGAAAAAGGCTTCTATTGGCTACATACTGAAGAAGAAACAAGAGTACTTGTTGTGGACTAAGGATAAAAACCCATCAGGATCCTTTTGTTGTCCTCTTCCTTGTCTCCCAATTATGTTCTTTTTTATACCATAATATATATGCAATGGTTCATATTCACCAATTATGAAAGAAATCAAAGAAAACTCAACATTATGTTCGTGGTGGCGGTAATGGGTGGCAATAGTAGCGGAGGGGAAGAAAGTTTTAGTGGGGAAGAACAAATAGAGGGGAGGGGTAAAATGGGTTAGGGTGTTGAGGTGGCATGCCACGTGGCATCCATCTCATTAAATGTGTGGCAGCCACGTAGGATCGGATGTCCACCTTGGATAACTTTAACGGTTGAAGGGTATATTTGACCCCAAAGTATAACGGTAGGGGTATATTTGACCCCAAAGTATAACGAGGGGTATATTTGACCACGGGGGTATATTTGGCCCTTTTCCGTAATCAAAATGTATAAATGTGAAACAATTCAACTGTAACAGGAGAAAACAGGAGCTCCTTACATTAGTATTGTTCGACTCCAGATTGTAGAAGTTCATCATATCATGTGTAAATAATGCCCCAGCATCCCATGTTCAATGATTCATCTATATAAACTTTGGACCTGAAATTCTGAGTCTGCACAAAGCTCAATTCACTTAATATCTCAGTAACTAATGTAGCAAACAATATTTGGAGAAATAAACACCAAAAAAGGGAAAGAGGACACTAAAAGGGGAAAATGAAATACAAAATCCTTGAGAAGTTGTAAGTCACGGGATTTGAAATCTTCTATATTAGTCCCATCTCACTGATAGACAGGTACTTCTTGTAATGGTCCTCAGAACACATGCATAGCTACATAATTTAAAAGGTTGCCAGTCAGCAGCTTTAGTTGTTTAGACACGTTCTGCATTTAATTAAAAGGAGTAGCTCTCCTCCACAACCATTAACTAATTTATCTAATGATGCAATCAGGTAAAGAACAAAGAGCAACCAATAAAACTTGCTGTTTATACGCTAACTTCATGGAAACAATTTGAAATTCTGTCTCCTTAGACAAGCCCTCCTTTGGTCTCTTTGGACCTGTTTTTATTTTTTTTGGAGGACTTTATTATCTTGAAGTGTTACATGTTGATTTATCTTATTAAAAGAAAGAGTCGATGATGCGATTTACATAACTGCAGAAAATGAACATATGAAGATACATTTCTTTCCTATTCAAGACTACATTCATTCCTCAAAGCGACAGACTTTTTATACAAACTAATGTTATCTGAAGAGCACTGCCCTGGGAATGCCACGGCTGAAGTCATAGATAGCTATAGGATAAGTTTAAAATCCTCAACCAGAATCACATACAAATGGTAGTGGCAATTATAACGCAATTAAATGCACCTTTCGTAAAGATATGTCGTGTGTGAAACAATACTATAATTACATCTTGATAAACAAAGCTGGACAGGAAACAAAAAAACCCTTATACATGCTTCCTCTCAACCATACAGCAGAAATAATAAACAAATCAGTAGCACGCAGGAAAAGAAAATAGCACTATTAGTAGAATAAATACAAGACGAAAAGAATTTGTAAAAGAAGACCATCTTCTCCTCCCCTTTGAATAACAATTACAATGAAGGATAAGAGTGACAAACTTTTCAGTCACAAAGAAGAAGCCTCTTACGAGTCTTTCACGCTACAGTAGATACTTATTACATAACTTAGCCTAATACTTGAAAAGAAAATCTGACAATCCCAATAGAAAGAGGGTCAATCTTTTGGCCTCTCTCTACTCTTTGGGTTCCTCGGTTTATTGTTTTCCCGATTTCAACTTAACACTCATTCATCACCTGATAAACATATTCACAAACGGGATTTGAATGACTGGATAACACAATTCATGGTGACCCTCTTTCTTTCACTCTATATATACAAGGCTAAAACGAATTTATTTTGGTTTCTCACCTCTCCCTAAAAGTCTCACATTTTTACAAACTTTATCTTTGTTGTAGTTGTTTTTTTATCATCTCTTCGACATGATTTACCTAAGCTACAGCAGAGATGCTGCTGCAGCAATTGAACCCTTCAATCCTCACAGCAGCTGGAACGCAGCCACCTCCGCTCTTACGAGCTGAGTTGGAGGTAAAAGAAGGTGGAGGTGAAGGTGCAGCTGGTCCTTCTGGAATTGCAAGTAAAGGAACAAAATTGTTGTTGCTGAACTCGGAATCCTGAATTAAGGGATTCGATGTCCTGCTTGGTGGAGACCCGAAAAAGAATGGCGGAGATGCAGCCATATCAAAATTGGGCGTCTCCATATCATATCTCCCCTGTTTAGAGAAAAAAAATCAAATTTGTTAGCGCGAGTAAATAATTGAAGTACTTATAAACAGTTAACATCACAGACTAGATCATTTGCAAACATGAATCTACTATCAGCAACAAAAGAAACAATTTTCAGTTTTCCACTTGAAGCGAAAATTAAGTAGGCGTTTGACCATAGATTCCAACAAAAGTTGGAATTGGAGACAGATTAGCGTTTGATTATACTTTTTGTAAAGGAGAGAAGAGAACTTTATTTGGAATTAATGAAGATTGAGTTGTAAAACAGGTTTGAAGCACTTTTCTAAATTTGAAATCCAACTCAAAGTTGGATTTGAAAATTTTATAACCAAAGAGCGATTTTGCAATAAAGTGAGAAAATATTCTGGAAAAATATGAATAATTATCATGGCCAAACGACTCATCATCCAGGAGTTACCTTGGTGAGGATGATATCCAGAAGTTCAGTTCCAGCTTTCAAGTCATAAGCCTCCGGTTGATAATTACTGAAAGAACCCAAAAGAGAAACACAAAAACGAAATAATTAACGAAAGAAAAACAGAGTAGAAAAAGGAGAAGATAGCAGGAACAAAAATAACATCTAACAGGTTACAAAGAACATACGTAATTTGCAGCGATGTAGAAGGTCTGATGGGTTTGGGGCAAACAACACCATCAGACACATAGATATCTCCCCGTCTAATTTCTGCAACTCCAACACAACCCTCCAAGGCCGTTTGCTGATAAGCGCACCTATTCATTTTTTGTTTTTTTCACAACAGATCTAAAAGCCTGAAGCAACAAATACAGACAAGAAAATATACTGTATCAAACACTAGAGATCTCTATGACTTATACCTACGAATATGTATTTGTTTATATATGTTTTATATTACTAAATATAAACATCATGGCAGAAATAGAATATTCGGATAAGAAAGAGCAATACGGAAAGGGAAAAGGGGATTTTACCTGGATGGGCGAAAATGGAGGAGATATATTGGGGAAGATACACACCACTACTGGTACAGCGTACATGAGAAAGAGATCTATAAAAATAATTTGCATGTGGGTAATCACCAACACAACACTCGATAAAACTTTCAGGTGTTAATGTACTTATGATATAGTTATTAATATATTTTTGAATTTTAAATTAAACACTTAACATATACTAATAATTTAGTTAAACTCCATATATTTTAAAATCAAATATTTACAACTTAATCAAACCCTAAGAACTCTTCAATCTCAAACATCTAAATTAATAAAACAAACACATAAAAACAAAAGGTATTGTTAATTTGACCAAGTTGTTGACTGTCCGTCCCAAGGTCTAAATCAGTACATACTATAAATTTCTTCACTTTTTACTAGTATTTTTAAATTATTGTTCGCTTTCATATATTAAGAGAAATTAATCTTGTTTTTAATTCATTAATTAACTTTATAATATATATCAATTAAGATGAGTATCATGATAAATTATAAATTTAATATATTTAAGGGATTCCATCACTAAAATTTAGTGGAGATTAAAATGAGTAGTAATCATAGTATAGATAGAAATTAATTTTTTTTTTTTTTGAAAAAAAAGTAGTCCTTGTTTTGTATCATTAATTAACTGAAGCTAACTATTCAAAGTTCAAACTAGAGTAGATTGAAGAGACAATAAATAGTGACGGCTAGTGCCAGTTTGTCAACCTCATGCGCTCATATTTCTCAATTTTATGAAGCATTATTGTGTAAACTTAATATATAAATAAATAAACTATTCCATCACTAATAATTTAAGGAGATTATTGCAAGTATGAAATTTAAAGTTCACAGCATTTAAAACTGCAAAATTTTGGCATTGAAGACTGAAGAGAAGGAGAAAAGGTAATGATCCAAAAAGGTGATGAAATGGTAGGTGAGCTTCCAACCTACCACCACACTTTTGGGTTTACTGTACACGGTTAGTCCAACTGTCGTGAATTTAATAGGTTTTACTTTCCTAATTTATGAATCACTCGTGAAATACTAAAATGTTAGTGATTGCTTTTACAAAAACACACAACCAATTAAAGAAAGAAAACTATACCTTAGGAGGTATCTGGCACACGTACATAGAGTGATAGGGTAAATGATTTTATGTAATTTAGTACTCCATGTTGTAATAAGTTGGCCATTGTATTTTGAACTAATTCTACTTAATTACTTTTGAATTCTATTTATAAGTTAATTTTTAGGTGGCGTGGTAGAGTATAGGATTTAAATCCATAGCCATGGTGACTTTCAAGTTCTTGATGAAGCCATTATTAACGCTTATACATTGGTGATTTGATTCTAGTAGTAGTAATTAGGTCAAATTAACAAAATGACTACCTTTTGGTAGTTTCCTATCATTTATAGCTATCTTTTAAAAATTATCATTTGTAGCTATGTTTTTTCAAATTAAGGTATTTTTTTTTTTTTATAAATTAGAAAAAAATAAAACATATCCCTTGATTTAATGCCATAACGGGGGGATCAATTAATTAGCTATTAATTAGTATTTTTTACCATATCCATCTACAAAATCAAATTTTAGATTACCTTTCCATAACCATTTTCTATTCCTCCATCCAATCTTCAAACATTCAAACATGCTGAAATCAAAAATTCAAAATTTGAAAACATTGGGAGTCATTATATTTGAAGTTTTCAATATTGTTCTTCTTGATTTACCCATGTATATATCAATTGAAGTTTTCAATCAAACCACATATATTTTATATATGATTTGTGTGTATCATGATAATGTATTTGAAGTTTTCAAATTAATTTTTCGTTTGATTTATTATTTGATAGCATCACCGTTTTAAATCAAACCCAACATATTTTTAAATTAAATCTCATGTATTTGTATGAGTAACAATTTGCATCACACAGTTGATGTCAATACACAAATATATAGAAAACACATGCATCACTCATGTATTTCTCAATTTTAATTTGAACAAAATACACAAAAATATAGCATTATTGTGCTATATCATATAACATACACAAATACATATATATATAAATAAATCAAAACAGTATTCCTTGTCAAAAGTCTTGACATTTACAACTAATTTAAGGAGATTCAAAGTTTCATTCTAGTTGGAACATAATAAAAAAGAAAATTGAAAGATTAATTGCCTTTTTAAGTTTAATTTTCAGCTTGAACTGTGGAAACTAAAAAAATTTGAGAGAGAAATACATTGGTGGTGGTTGATAGAAGGAGAGGAATTTTTTTAGGGATTTGAGAAATGAAAAATTTGAAATGGGTAGTGAGTGAGAATAGAGAAAGTCAAAAATTTATGAAAAAGGAGAAAGAATGGTAAAATATATTAAGTGATTAATATTGTTACTATTAAAATTGGGGGATATGGGCGCTAAATTTTATGATCCAAAAAATTTTAGTTAAATTGATTTAGTTATTCTTAGTAATTAAAACAAAAGGTGTACTAAAAGTAAACACGTAATTTTCCAGTAATTAAGGTGGTCTCGATGGGTTCTTTGAATACTAAAGACTTGTTAACCTTCTTGTCTTGTAACCCAATGCAGATGAAAGAAGAAGGAAAATTACGTGTTATAGCTACTTTTAGTACATAATTAGTGTACACTAATATAGCTACACGGTAATTTCGATTCTTGTGCACAAATACACCTAAAATTTACATCCCTAATCCTACATCCCCCCTTTAATGGTAATATTAATCACTTAATATACATTACCATTCTCTCTCCTTTTTCATAAATTTTTGACTTTTTTCCAACTTCTCAAATCCCTAAAAAAATCTCTCTGAATTTAAATTTTTTTTTTGATTTCCATGATTTCAAGCTTTATGGGACAAATTAAAAATAAGAAGGCAATTAACCTTTCCATTTTCTTTTTATGTGAATGATGTTCCAACCAGAATGATCATTCAATTTTATGAAGATGGAACTCGTGCATTTGATACGCTAGGGTTTTTTGGTGGTCTAGGGTTTTAGGGTTTTTGAGAGAGATGAAAAATATATATATTTGTGTATGTTCTATGATATGCATCAAGTGTGGTTGGTGGTGTATTTATGCAAGTTTTTCTATATTTTTGTGTATTTTGTTTAAATTAATTCCATCAGTTCACACACAACAAAATACATTGTAAGTTTCTATATATTGTGTATTTTGTTCAAATTAATCCATCAATACATGAAAACACAAATACATGAGATTTAATATAAAAATGCATGGGTTTACTGTAACTTCAAATACATTGGTTATGCTATCAAATACATGTGTAAATCAATATTGAAAACTTTAAATACATTACCGCTAAAATACATGCGTGATGCAGAAATACATGGGTAAATCAAGAACAAAATCAATATTAAAAACTTCAAATATAATGGTTGTTGAATGTTTTCAAATTTTGAATTTTGAATTTTTTGCTATTTGTGAATTTAAAAAATGGTTATGAAAAGGTAATCTAAAAATAAAGGATTTTACTGTAATTTATTTTTGAAAAATTACGTGTTATACTCTTTTAGTACATAATTAGTGATGTTAACTACCTTTTGTTTTAATTACTAATAATAACTAAAAGAATTTAACTAATATAGGCTTTCATTGTGCACAAATCACACCTAAAATTTAGCACCCCTAATCTCATATCCCCTTTTAATGGTAACAATATTAATCATTTAATATACATTACCATTCTCTCTCTTTTTTCATAAATTTTTTACTTTTTCTATTCTCACTCACTACCCATTTCAGATTTTTCACTTCTCAAATCCCTAATAAATTCTCTCTCTCCTTCTATCAACCACCACCACCACTGGTAGCGGCCGCCCCTCTCTCAAATTTTTCTTGGTTTCCATGATCTCAAGCTTTGTGGACAAATTAAACATAAGTAGACAATTAACCTTTCCATTTTCATTTTTATGTGAATGATGTTCCAACTAGAATGATTATTCATTATGGTTGTGGGCTTATCTCCCATTGTGGGCAAGTTGTAGCTGTAAATGTCAAGACTTTTGGGCTATGGACCAGTGCCCATAAATTTGGACTGAGTTGCATTTGATCTGCGGCTAGGGTTTTTTTGGTGGTCTAGGGTTTTTTAGAGTTTTGAGAAGATGAAAAGTATATGTATTTATGTATGTTTTATGATATAGCTACCAATTGTTGTGGTTGTATTTACGTGTTTTTCTATATTTTTGTGTATTTTACTTAAAATTAATTCCATCATTTCATCTAGTCTCAAATACACAGTGAAAATACATTGTAAGTTTTCTATATATTTGTGTATTTTGTTCAAATTAATCCATCAAATACATGGATGCAAATTGTTACTCACACACAAATAAATGAGATTTAATATAAAAATACATGTGGTTTGATTGGTAACTTCAAATACATTGGTTATGCTATCAAATACATGTGGAAATCAATATTGAAAACTTCAAATACATCCATGGGTGATGCAAATTGTTACTCACACAAATCAAGATTTAATATAAAATACATGGGGTTTGATTGGAAACTTCAAATACAAGTTATCATATCAAATACATGGATAAATAACGAAATCAATATTGAAAACTTCAAATATATTGGTTGAATATTTTCAAATTTTGAATTTTTTATTTTTTATGTTTGAATGTGAAAGATTGGATGGAGGAAGAAAATGGTTATAAAGGTCTCAGTTTCAAATGGTAAAAATACCAATTAATAACTAATTAATTGGCCTTAAATCAAGGGATATGTTTTATTTTTTACTCACATTATGTATTTATGCATCAAATACATCCGAAAATACCTTAATTTGGGAAAACATAACTATAAATGGTAATTTTTAAAAGGTAGAATGATAGGAAACTATCAAAAGGTAGTCATTTTGTTAATTTTACCTTTATTTTTTAATCGTGTTACTATGTATTTATAAGCATCAAATACAGAATTTGGGAAAACATAGTTACAAATGGTAGTTTTTAAAAGGCAGCTATAAATGATAGGAAATTACTAAAAGGTAGTTACTTTGTTAATTTTACCATGGAATTTTTACTCATTGTAGCTTCTTTTAAGACATAATTATTAATATTAACTATCCTTTTATTTAATTATATTTAGTAGCTAATTAACTTTTCTAAATTACAAACGGTAGCTATATAAAAAATACATATCCAAACACATATATCTTTCTTTTTTCCTAATCACTACCCATTTTAGATTTTTCGTTTCAAAAACCACCACGCACCCCGCCGCGCCCTCTCTCTTCTCCCTCCCTCGTGCTCACCCCCTCTCTCTCTCTCTCTCTCTCTCTTTCACTTTATCCATGCGAGGATGGGCGGGGGATCCGACCATGTATTGTTGGTAAATTTTTGAGGCGGCAGGAGAAGATGACGTGGAGGTGGAGAGAGAGAGTGGAAAGATTAGGGTTTTTTGGTGGTGGTGTCTCGGATTTTGGGTTTTTGGTGGTAGTGGTGTCGATTAGGATGGTGGTGGTGGCGATAAAAAAATCTAGTAGTGTGTATTTGTTAAAAGCCAAATACAAATACAATAAAAAATCTGCATCTCACAAATACACTATGTTTAAATGTATTTGTCTTTGTATTTTTTGAGTGTATTTTTTAGTGTATTTTGTTAATGCCAAACATAATCGTTTTTTTGAATGTGTTTGTCATGCATTTGAATTTTTTTCCCTGGAATGTATTTGTTGAAATCCCATTCAAATCAGAAAATTTAAATATATTTGGCTTCATATGTAGTTGGAATGTACACAATGTATTTGAAATATATCAAAAAAAGCTACTGAAATACATAAAAAAAAAATCAGTAAAATTTATCAAAAAAAAATCATTTTTATCAAATCAAAAAAAGAATCCTTTTTTTTTTTTTTTTCCCATGTTCTGGGTATTTTGACAAATACACGCGAAAACTTATACATAGCCAAATGGTAATATTTAAAAGGATTCTACAAATGAATAAAGGAGAAATTGCACGGTTTCAAATAGGCTGGTCTTTACTTTTTGTCCTTAGCAATTGAACTTATGCACCGCTAGCCTAGTGGAACATAAATTCCCAAAATATAAACTTAGCTTCGCGAAAAAATGGGAAAATGAAATAGGAAAAGTGCAAATGACCCCAGATGAATCAGATCACAGGTCCTGAACAATAAAATGAAGGTGGCCAACAAGGATCTTTTATATCAAAGACGGCCCATAGACAAAATCATAGCCATGAATTGAGATAATACTCAAAATACCCCCCAACGTTTGACCAAAATCCCAACTACACACCTTTGCGTGGTCCTATTTCTGACAAATCAAGAGATTAAAATGCCCCTTTTGCCCAATATGACAACCCCCAATTATTAACAAAATACAAGGTCGCCCCTGCCCACATACGACACATCTTTAATTTCCCCCATTTTTTTTATTAATTTACCTTTCCTCCATCCATCTACTCTCTTCTTCTTCAAAAAAAAAAAAAAAAATCTTCAATTTTTCATACTCCATTTTTAGTATAGGATCAAAACCCATACCCAATTTCTTCATCTTCATATCATCATCTTCATCAACATCATCTATCATCTTCTTCATTTGAAGAAAAAAAAAAATTCACACCAACTTCCTCAAATCTAATCCAAAAACCCAAATGTGAAAGGCAGAACAAAGTTCATCCATTAATTTGATCAAATAATTAGAAAACTTGGTGTTCTTCATAGCTTTCTCCAAAATTCCTATAAGTTTAATTTCCTCCCCAAATCAACTCAAAGAATTAGTGCTTATTCAACTCCAACCAAGCAACAAGAAAGTAACTCCAAACACGCAACTTCCACCTATTTTCTTTAACAAGATTAGATTTTTTTTTTTTCGCATTTTTTTTTTTTAATTTGATTTGGAAAAACAATGATTATAAGAATAATCACTATCCTAGCTCTAAATTTATAATGGGTATTATTTTAAACTAAAAATGGAGGGAATTTAAATAATCTTGCTCAAAAACAGAACAGCAAAAGGAAAAGTAGGACCAACGTAAAGGTTAAGCAGATTAGGATTTTGGTCAAATTCCATGAATTCGTACTTCTTTCAATTTGAAGTTTGTCTTTGCAGAGCCTAACTTTAGAAGCGAAAGTCTGAAATTTTCAACTTCGAGCCCGGAAATCAGTGAGGCAAGTAAACTTTAAAAACTTTATAACAAGCGGCTATTCCTTAAATATGAATCCTAAAAATGGCTATTGTTGCACTTCTTCCAACATATAATTGAAGAAAGAAAAAAATAAGTTCCATTGTAAAAATGATGTAAAATGACTATGTATAGAAGTGTCTGAATGGTACATTACATTTCTTGATCAATAGCATAATACTGATGATACAAATCAAGACAATCTTTCATAAGCTCTCCAGATGCATATGTCTCTCATTTGTTGATAATTTTGTTTATTTCCCTTCAAATTTCAAAAAAAAAAAAAAAAAAAGGCGATCAAATTAAGATCCTATATATATACCATGTGATGCTGCTACCTTTTACTTTTATTCTGGTGCACAATCTGCAGCTTTGCCTTTTAATTCAAACTTGGATGAACCCCTAATGTTTAAAAAGAAGTAAAGCTACGTACCCATGTCACTATATATCCTCATCCATCTTTTTTCTTTCCCTTTGCTTATACTGTAATTCACTATTTATCAAAATTGTTCATAAAATTCTCCTGTCATCCCCACATCATTCAACTTACTTTTAACTCTCCATGGGCCACCCTTATTTCTCTTTTTGTAGTAGTTATTTACAAAACAACATCTACTCATCAAATTAAAGTAATTTAACTAATGTTTGCTGGGAAGAACAGTGGTGAAGCATCTCTAAATAATTTGCCATCAGATACCCTGACTTTGCTCATTTTGTCCTCGCACCAATGCAACTGCTCATCATTCACTTCACTCATTCTTAATACTCTTGATACCACTTTTAAGTCTATTAATCCCATCAATATCTCCATTTCTTCTTCTTCTTTTAGTCTCCTTTTAGCCAAGCGGCATTTCCCTGCCCGACCAATATCCTTCACCCTTGACTTTTTCTGCACACACACATAAAATTTAATTTTCAGGTTAGTCACCTTAAAAAATACTAGGATTTAGAATCTTAAAAGTAAAACATGTTACCTGTGTAAAGGTGACTTGATGATGTAAAAATCCTTATAGTAATGGTGCATATAATTTAAACTCACAGGAGTATAAAATAGATACGTGCCTTCTTGTTTACTTTCTTGAGTAAGAGGAGAAGAGTAGGGTCAGCAGAGCCTCTTTTGTTTCTCTTAAAGAAAGCAGTCATTAATACTTGGCAAGGATTCTCCTTGTCCGCCTTGAGGAAATGCATAAATGTTCTGATTGCTTCTTCCATTATCCGAAGAAATGAATCTGATGATATTCTCGAGCACAAATTTTCCTGTCCTTTTTCCTCATCCGAATCTAGTCAACAATGTAGTAACACTAAACATCATTAATTATATTGTCACAAAATTATAGGAATATGTATTCATCAAAATTCAAAATTGTTTCTTTAATACACATAAGTTTTCATGAAAAGTGAGATTTATAATCTTAAAAATATGTCAGATTATCTACTACAATAGGTAAATGTGACTTGATAGTATAAAACTTCTTTACACTGACAATATATATAACTTAATAATTCCTTGGTCATCATTATAAAGCAAGATGTGTCTAGTCAAACAATGTCCACCATCGTGGCCCATGAAATGTTTTCACTGTTAGTATATACTACTCCCTCCGTTTCAATTTATATGAACCCATTTGACAGGACACGACATTTAAGAAAATATGGGCTTTTGAAACTTGTATTCAAAATAAGCCTTGAAAATTTGTGTGGCTATAAATCATTCATAAAGTGAATTTATTTCAAACTGAAAAGAGATCATTCATACTAAGTTCAAAAAATCAAGCGAGAGGAGTATTATGCAATTTTTATCATGCATGTTTTGTAGTTCATGCAATTGACTATTGTAGCAAGTTAAACACTTGTAAAAGGCTTTTAAGTGAGTACTATATTGTATAAAACATACTTTATACTATCACAGATTAAAATTAAAAAGATAGAAAAAGGGTTAATTACCTCGATATTCAGGCACTTGAAGCAATTTAGGAGCTAAGCTTCTCATCCTAGCATAAATCTCAGGCCTCTTACCATGTTCATATGGCTCATTCTCTACATATCTTTGTAAAAGCACTTGAAACTGTTGAAAATGCTGAGCTACGTAAGCAGGACAACCCGAATCCTCTTCAAGACGCGAAGCTCTTAGGCTTTTGAAGAATTTGTAATTCCAGCTCAGTGCCTCCCATGCTAAGCATACCTACACATGTAGGCCGGGGTATTCATGATTTAAATTTAGTAAGTTTCTACGTATATTTATTTATGTTTGGTGGGACTATACTGCATCCGCCTCTGCGTATGTACCTGTGCTACATAAGCAGCCTCTAATTCGTGATACGGGTTGTGTCGAAAATCCGATGATTTCCTGTTCTTTGTTGCTAATTTATAAACAATCCTGTCTGATATTGATCTTGGACATGATTGAATGGATCTTAGTGATTCTGAAAAAAGAAAATAAAGAATTTAGACAAAGTTAAAAGGCATAATTAAACAAATAAAAGTGTGATATTTATAACAATTAATTTAAACTTTTAGATAAGAAGGTCACACGTTCCAGTATCACCCATCATCCATTATCAAAAAGAACTTTCACGTGCTTGATCCGCAAAAAAAAAAACTAGGCCTTACTTGACAAGCTTGATAAAATAAGTGTAACAGCTTAAGTTTTTAGATGATCATGAAAAATGATGTCAAACATAATTAAAGTGGGTTAAGTTAAATGTTAGTACCTGTTTCATGGAGTTTTTGTACACTGATTCTATCTAAAAACAGCATTTCTTCATCATATTTTTGGAAGACCGTGTAAGATTCCCACTTGGGGCAACTTCTTCTTGAAGAAGAAGAAAATGGATCTTCACCCGAATCTTTAATGGAGCTTCTCCATTCAGATGAACTCTTAGAAGTGGAGCCAACACTATAAGCATCTCCAAATATTTCATCAATAGTATTGTCCTTCTTTTCTTGAAATTGAAATTTCTTGCTCTCTAACTTTGATGGTGCATAAACCAAGAAATTTTCCTCTCTACAAATTTTTTTACTCTTCATTACTTTCTTGTCCTTCATGATTTTCCTATAAACTTTTCCTGTATAAAAAAAACAAGAATTAAGTAACAAATTTTTCTTTAATGTGATCAACAAATTAATTAAACATCGTAATTAAGTACGTACCATGATTAATGTCGCTATCCATCATGTCCAAATCACACTTGTAAGATTTCAAATTGAGAATCTTCTCTTCAACATCATCATCATCACTATGAACAGATTCTGAAGCTAGTGATGCATAAATGGAGTCTCCTTCATCAGCGACATTGCTATTTAAGCTATATTCAGTTTTTCCATGTTCGCGAAATGCGCATGCTACATAATGATTTTCCTCATTTGTTTCAACTTCATTATGGTAATATTCACTTTCTTCATCCGAAAACTCTGCAAATTCATATGCATTATCTCGATTCCTGCAAAGTTCACAATATTTTATCAACATGAAATTTGAAAACATCGAATTAAACAAAAAAGAGGGTAAATGAAATTAAAATTGAAATAGGACTATATATATACCTCCAGAAAAATGGATTTCCACCAAGAAAATAGAAGAGTTTGGCAAGTAAAATGGAAGTGAAGTAGGAAAAAATGAGGACAAGTTGAAAGGAACTGGAGACATTGTAGAATAGCCTTGCAATAGTTTCTTCAGAACATTGCATTGTTTTTTTTGGTTGAAATTATGAAGATTTTTGAGTTTCTACTGATCCTCCTCTTTACTTAGGTAAAGCGCAAAAAAAAGGAAACCAAAGTAGCACTAAATATAAAAAGATCAGTTCTTTAATTGCTTTCGCAAATTTCCTTGTTGGTCAAGATGGTCCCTTGCTTTTTTCAGTTTACTTATATATTCCTTGCACTTGAATATTTCCTTACCATACTTTAAGCAATATAGTGTATGATTTTCTAAAAATATTTTTACTATGAGCATCGATCCTCCATAGTAAACGCACAACAAAGGGGGACAAGAGAGAGAGACCAAAACCCCGCCACACGCATCTGAATACAACTTGCTCTTTACAAAAGAATTAGTAGTATTAGAATACTCTGGTGCAGCCAGATTTTAAAAGGCCAAATCTTCAAAAGTATTTATGAAGTATGAAGGCCATATAAAAAATAAAAAAATAAAAAAAAGAGTTAATTTAATCGAGTGTTAAGCTCAAGTGTTTTGTTGGAGCAGTCTAAGATTTTTATTCTTTGCATCCTATAGGAAGAAAGAGTCAGGAAAATAGTTAACAATACATTTTAAGCTTCTCATATCGACTTGTATTCTTAGAATTAGATTATATACTTTGACAATATAATTTACGGGTAATGTTTTTAACTTGTTATAACAAGTTATTTACTTTATTTTCTATATCAGCGATCAAATTAATTTTTCTATAAAGAGTTATCTATTATTGTTGGTCTAATGATGATGTAAAAAAATAATAATCTTGAAGTGCATTAGTTAAACTTTCATTTCAATGTATGGCCCATGGTCGCATTAGCTAAACTTTCATTTCAATGTGTGGCCCATTGTCTCTAACTTGGCCCCAAAGATTTGTCTGGATTACAAGTAGGATGTAGTAGTTCGTTGTGGGACAGCATCATATCCTAACCGTGTTTAATGAAAATTTATAAGATCCTTCAAATAAACAAGTCAATGTTAATTAAATCCAATACTATTGAATGCTAAAAGAAAGAGGAAAGGAGTTGGTCTAGTCATGCAGATAACTAAGCAGGAGTTTGGAGTTGGTCTAGTCATGCAGATAACTAAGCAGGAGTTTGGAGTTGGTCTAGTCATGCAGATAACTAAGCAGGAGTTTGGACACGCATTTTGAAACCATGAGATGAAATCAGCGTTTGGATATGCATTTCATCTCATGGTTTCAAATAATGGTTTGAAATCCCAAATTATCCAAAAAAACAGGATTTGGGTTTCAAACGATGGTTTCAAAATTTTTAAATATAAAACTTATCCCATAAGTTTATATTTTGTAAAAAAAGAACCATAAGTTGGTAGATATTTTTAACAATTACTCCTACCAACCATTTATCAACCTTTATCTACCAAGTGGGAGAATTATACTAAAGAGTAGTTACATTAGTTAATTTTTTTTTTATTGAACTAAAGTTTGATCAATTGATGTTGTATTTTTTAGAAAGGCCTTCTAATAACGTATTAGTTTTGCTATGAACTATAACTTGCTCATTTGGTAAGATTGTATAAGAATTGAGAATAATTTGATAGTTTTCACAACTTGTGGGGTTTTTATGTCTATAAGAAAAAATATAACTTAAGAAATCCAAATTGCATATCCAAACATGATTTCATCTCATGGTTTCAAACCATGTCCAAATGGCTCCTAAGCTAGAGTCAATACCTTAACTAAGATTTTATGGTGAAACCTCAAATTAAAGCACTTGTGATGTATGACAAACAAAGTAAAAATGTTTTTGAGTGCCTACAAAAGAAAATATGTATATTCACGGTAATTGTCATATTATCATTCAGGGGTTAATTTACTATCAAACATTCACTTTAAAGGAGTAATCAGAACAAAAATAACTCAGGTATGCACAAATAAACGGGTGACACCCTATAACCTTTAAAACTATACTAAATTAAGTAAGAAACTATGTAAAGATGGACCAAGGGACAAATGATGAGATTAAACACAAAGACGGAACAAAGTAAAAAGTTGCATATTTTAGTTTCTTTACATAATTAACTGGAATGTCATATTATTTCTTTGGGACTATGAGAAAAAATTTACTCTAAACACCATTTCATGACTCAATCACTTAAACTAGAAATAACCGTAGGATCTATAATTCTTGTATAATATATGAATAATGTATAATAAGTATATAACTGTGTATGATCTATATATAATGGGGCAATTTGCAGGATTGCCCTTCGCTGGGGTGGTCTTTAATTTTTGGCCCTCAAAATGGTCTTTAACTTTTGGCCTTTAGGCAGAATTTCGCTGCAAATTCTGCCTTAAGACAGAATTTTGGGATAGAATTTGCAAAATTCTGCCTTGCATGGACAGATTTGCAAAATTCCGCCTTGCGATTTTTTTTTTTTACTGAGCTAGAGTTCGAACCCACAACCTCGGGGTATTAGGCGAAGGGCAAAACTTAAAGACTACCAATTTGAAGGGCAAAAATTAAAGACCACCCCAAATGAAGGACAATCAAAAAAAAAAAAAAAGTATATAATGACTACTGAATAAATTTAATTGCACGGTTTGTCCTTTAATTTTTATTCTTCAAATGGGTTGGTCTTTAATTTTTGCCATTTAAAATCGAACTTATGCCTAGTAGAACATAAGTTCTTTAAGTACGCGGGACATAACTTGTGTGACATTATGATGCAAAAATACCAAAAAAGTTGTTTGCCTTGAGGACAAAATTAAAGACAAGCACAAAATAGGGTCAAAAGTGCAAATGACCCTACTGAAAAATATGTGTGGCCCATTTTATCAATTTCCAATAATGGGCTATTATGATGGGCCAACAAAATGGCCCATGAAATAAGTAGCATCAATCTCCCCCTTCTCTAAAAGAATGAAAAATTGCAAAGGAGATTTGAGAGTTGGGTGGAAGAATTGGGAGCAATGGCAGGTGATGGCTTATCGGCGAATATGGCTGGAATGTCCAAAAATCAGCTATACGATATTATGTCTCAGATGAAGGTAACTCATATATTTAAACGTGTGTAATAATAATACATACATAATTTTCGTTGTTGAAGATTAATTCAAGTACAATTGTCTTTCATTTTGTTTGTTACTTGTATTCTCTTCGTAATAGATACTTGATAAAAAATTGATGTAAATTGTTATGGGCATTTTTGTAGGCGCTAGTGGAACAGAACCAGCAGCAAGCAAGGCAAATTCTCATACAAAACCCTAACTTGACTAGAGCACTCTTTCAGGTCTTTTTTTAGCCTTTACTCATTCTTCTAGTGTTACTCGTTTGGTTTACTTCCACCTAATTTGTGTAAGTATTACTTTTCTTGGTTCTTACTCTGCTCGTCCCAATTTAAGTGTCGTAGTTTGATTGGGCGTATAATTTAAGAAATAAATGGAGACTTTTGAATCTTGTGGTCTTAAATTAAAGATGTGTGTAGTCCTTTAAATCTTGTGGACTTAAACTTGCCATGTAGAATGGCTGAATAGGAAAACTTACTAATTGTAGAAAGAGACACTTTTTTTTTTTGAGACAGTCCAAAAAGGTAAGTAATACACTTAAATTGGGACGGAGGGAGCATCTCGTTTTGCTTGTTACTGGTTGTTACAATACTGAAATTAGTGTTTTAATTCCTCTAATTCTTGTAAAAGTGTAATTACACAGGCTGGTGTTTTCAACATTCTTGTCTTTGGATACCTAGTGTGCACTGAAAAAGCGTGGTTTGGTTTAAAACTTGAATTCAAATATCCATGAGTAATGTGGGGGATCATAAAGCTTAATATTTGAAAATTGTATGCCTTGATTTTTTAAAAGTTTGACGTCTTATATAATTTAACATTTAGAGAAGTGTGATGTTTTAAGAATTGCTGTCTGTCTTGTATTATGAATAAGATTCTGGGAAGATTGGGATGATTAGCTTTCACAATAGGAACCCAACATATGAATATGGAGTTTTTTTGTTGATTTCTCATTCTCTAATCTGGTTTTTACAATGATGTGTTTACCAGGCACAAATAATGCTCGGGATGGTGCAGCCCCCACAAGCAGTAAGTTGGTGTACATATCTTTTTGACCTTAATGAAATATCTATTTTCCATGTCTACAATGCGATGCAGTTGCTGATATTTACTTTTTTCTACTTGTAGATTCCGACCATCCAGCCGACAGGAGCATTGAATCCTCAGCCATCAGCATCTCAGCTTCCACAGTCAAATGTTCAGACCACTCCATCGTTGCCAGGGCAAATTGGCATTCAGGAACAAACAAGAAAGCAGCAGCAGATTCAACCTGCTCCAATAGTGCCATCCGCTTCTCTTCCACCCTCGAACCTTCAATCCCCATCCTTGCCATCTCATCAGTTGCAGTCGGTGCAGCAGCAGAAAGGACATATTGGTCAAGCCCCACCAATCTCTTTACCACAAACCTCTCAAGTTCCTAATATGGCACCACTTCCTCGTCATTCTGCTGCACCACTGCCATCTCATCTTCAACAACAGATGCCTCCGGCATCCCCCAAGTTGGAGCCACCAATGCAAACTAGTGGAACTCAACACCTGCCTATGCAATCACAGCTACCACCACAAGTGAGACCACCGATGCAACCCTTCCCTCATCAAGTTCATCCTCACATGGGGCCCAATGTTGGTTATCAGCCGCAATCTGGAGCAACTCAGCACCACCATTCACAACCTCCTTATCATGTAATCATTATGCCTTTAGTAAATTTAAGGTTTTCCTATTCCATGAATAAGATGTAAATTTCCTTTTTATCATTCAGCCTGCTATGAGGCCTCCAGCAAGCATGGGACCTTCTTTTCTACCGGGACAACCACCAGGTCCAAGTCAGCTGCCACCCCAGTCTCTATATCAGGTGACCTAGTTTTTAAAATCTACGTGACTGAAATTTATGCTACCTTTGGATGGTCTTATGTTAGCCTGACCATTCTGTTTCTTGCTATACTAAACTTGGTTGATGTTAGTAAGGACCATTGTTAAACTTTAAGTGCCTCTTAATAGTTACCACTTTACCAATGCATGAGTTCCGTACCAATTTTGCTGTTGAAGATTTTCTACATAGCCGTATTAAATACGTTAATGTCATGATAATTAGTTATGTGGGATAATGAGGTAGGATAGGCTTAGGGGTTTTTTAGTCTTAGCTAAAAATAGTTAATAGGGATAGATGTATGCTATAGTCCTTGTTTGCATTCTAATGTTGCTCATTTATGACGTGAATGATGTTTTACTGGTGCTGCTTTGTTTTGACAATTTTGGGTTACAGACTTCCTAACATCCCAAATCATTCCTACTCCCTTGATCTCTCCTGCCCAAACAAACTGTTCTATTCTGACTTCTATTGTCAGTATTATTATTTGACTATCAAAAAAAAAAAAAAAAAAAGGTTAATCTATTTGGTATGTGAGACCAAAATGAAGTATTTACTGGTACCTCTACCATATTGTCATGGACTCAAAGTCATTTATCAGTTTGAAATATTGTTCTCATTGTTTCTTTTGACTGTACCTACAACATTTAAGTTTGATAGATTGTGAGACCATCTCATTTAAGCTGCTTAAACCAACTTAGTTTTATTTTTAATATGCCCCTTTAGGTTTGATTCACAAGCACGTGGATATTATTTTTATGAAGGGTGGTAGTTAGACGCGAACTAAGGACCTTTGCCTTTTCTAATACCATGTCAAATTGTGTGAACACATCATATAAAAGTTGAAGATGTACAGACGGCACACTTCATATAATTACTACGTTCAGTAAAGTTCAAACCTTGACATAGTATAACTTGATAGTCATTTCCAAATCCTCTTTCTGTAACATGGTACTTCCAAGGCAGTCTTACATGTTAATCTTGGCAATGGTCCAGCACAGACGATAGTTTTTGGTGTCTATTGTTTGAAAAGAGAATTCCTAGCTCTTACTCATTTTAGAATTTATGTCAACTGCTATTATCATAGGATTGACATGCTTTTGTATGTGCATATATCTAGATGGGAGGTTCACATTTGAGACCAGAATTCAATCAAGTTGGAAGTTCAATGCAAGCAGATCGAGCATCTCCTTGGATTCCCAGCTTGCCAGAGAATACATCAGGAACACAGCTCCCAGGACCACCATCATTCCCTGCACAGATGGCCCCGAGCAATCAGCCTTCTAGACCGGCAGCAGTAATATCTGAAGCCCTACTGTTTACGTTTTAGTTTGAGAACAGACTGTTGGTTTTACTTTCGGTTTCAGACAGAATATAAGTTAATCTTGTTGATGTGCAGCTGTCCCCGGAGATGGAAAAGGCACTTCTTCAGCAAGTAAGGAGTCTGACCCCAGAACAGATTAACATGCTACCTCCGGAGCAAAGGAATCAAGTGCTTCAGTTGCAGCAAATGCTCCGTTAATTAGAAGCTAGTGTTGCAAAGGACAAGTTTGCGAAGAAATTGGAATCTTACTGACTGGCTGATCAGTTTTTCTATTTATGCATTCCCATTGGGTGGTGTAGATGGACAGCGCGCCCCTTGTTAAATTGTGTGTTTCCTCCTTTGTGAAGGTTATTTTCCTTAGCTCATTTAGGGTTGCCTGTCATGTTCCCAGTAAATCATATGTGTTGCGTATAGGCGTTCGTGAAGCTCCTTTGGTGCATATATATCCATTTTTCCAATCCTGGAGCCTCTCCTTTAATATCTATGGTCGCTTACATGTAGTATGGTACTGTATAAGCATAGCCTAATGCAACTGAAGTATGAGATTGTGAAACAGTAGTCCCTCCCCTTTATCTTGTATCCCAAGTTTCCAGAAATATTTGGATTTGCGGATGCTTGTTACTAACAGTTAGCTCAACTTTGTGGAAGCTATGGTTAGATCTCATTTTAGGGGTTGTGAATGACGTTAAGGATGATATCTGTTGTGTTTCATATTGCTCATGCTTGATTCCCTTATATCACTGCTATATATAAGGGAGAATCCTCGACTTATGTAGTGTTCATATGATATATTTTTTTTTGGTCCATTTTACCCTCAAATGAAGCTTTAATTACCTTAAAAGTTATTACCTATTTTTGTAAATTTGAATAACTATATGGACTTTTTAATATTACAAAGAGTGATGATGTGTAAAAGGTGATAGTGACACTACAAAAAATTCATTTATTCAACCAAATTTAAATAATTGTTATCTATTTCACCCTAATTGAAGCTTAATTTTGATAAATTTGAATAACTATTAGTGCTTTTTTAATGGTAGAAGGAGTGATGATGTGGAAAAGCTGATAGTGACACAATAAGAAAATTTATTTATTCAACCAAATTTAAAATTGATCAAAATGTTTCTTGTCTTTTTTTTTTTGTTTGATGTGGAACTTCAAATTATTTTCCTCCTATAAAATTTATTATAGACAAGTAAAAAACCATTCTTTTTCTACCTCAGTATATGCTTAATTATTAAATTAAAAATTATTTTATTATATAACTAAAAATATTTGACAAAAGTAATCACATACACGTTTAAGAAATTAAAATATAAATTTCTTTTAAAAAATAAATTAAATTAAGAAAAACTAAAAATATATCATTTCTTAACATGTCTTTTTTAAGGAAAGGAAAGATTAAAGTGAGAAAAGAAAAAATTATAAACTTTTCAGTTTCTTTTGTATAATTTAATTTGAAGAAACATCGACAAAAGTATTTCGTCATATCAAGACTTTTATTTATTTAATTTTAAATGCTATTTTTATTTATAAGTTAACTTCATTAACGTCATCATACAACAAGGTGTAGCATCAAATATTTTTGTATATCCGTAAATATTTTATTTTCCCCCAAAAATGGGTTAGCCAATATAAGTTTAATTGAGAAAAAAATAAATAGGTTAATCCAACATAAAGTAAAACTCAATTTGAATCATTAATGTCTTTAACCCAAAAAATTTCAGTATAATAAAAAGTAGAAGAATTTTGGTGTATTCATTTGTTTGAAAATTAAAAGGAAGTCTAAATATACTCTAAGAAAAATAACTTTTATATGACTCAATATTTTAGAAACATTGAGAAATTATCGAACTACCTTTACATAATATAGTGTTATAAAAATAAAACAAAAAACAAGAGTAGCAAAAAAAAAAAAGGTTTATAAATAATATAATCTGAGCCTGGACTCAGCACAGGTCAAATGACACTAGTAATATATACAAGTTGTACGCAATGATTTTCTTTTGCCACTGTGTCTACACAATGATGTCTAAACTCTGGATGTGTGTTTGATCAGTTATATTTTTAGTTTATTCGATTAGAATTTGATTAGCTGTGACAGCGACGTTGCTGTTTTAATCTTAGATTGCTTAATGAGGTCAACATTGTTTCTCACCTTCTTGTAGCCTATATATTGACCAAAATCATCCCTACTGTTTCACTATAACTTAAACAACATCCTTATCCTTATGATATTTTACTTCACTGAAAACATCCTTTTAAGTTTTTCAAACTCATCCAAAAACATCCCTCCGTTATGTCTTCCATCCATTCTAACAGAGCTTCTCCCAAATCAGGTAATCCTCCTTTTTTTTCATGTCTATACAAATTCCCTCCCTTATCCAATTAAACACGAGATAAAAACTTCAGCTATCTTAGGTCTTCCCCCCAACAAAAAATTGGATATGTGATTGATTTGAATCTATAAATTCTAGAGCTTCTAAAGTTTCATGAGCAGGTGTGGGAATTGATCGGAGATGAATAAGTTGACGAAAGATATGTTCGTTAACCTATTGAAGACTATCGTCTCAACTTTCTCTTCAAGTTATATAACCTTCTTCCGTTCTTCTATAGGAAATGCAAAATATGCAATTATTAAGTGTAAAAACGTAAGAACTCTACTGCAGAGTGCAGATTATCATGTGCAACAGTAAGATACTAAAAAAATATAATGCATAAAAACAAAAAGCCTAGAATGAAGGAAAACATGCCGAATCTAGGAATATATGTGCAGAACTAATGCAGGAAAACACGTATATGTAATGCAAAAAATAAGGTGCTGATTTCAGAAAGTGTAGAAAATATGAGCAGAAGTGCAATACACAAAAATGTGGTGCAGAAAAGAAAAACATGCACTGAAAAAAAGAATTGCAGAATGTATTTTAAAATGCCAAATGTAGCAATGTGAAATAGTACCATCAAATCAACTGTAATGCAAAATGCCAAAATTTGCCAAAAGATGTAGTACGTCTGATGTCATTAGGTTATAACTGAAAAAGATCTTAGGTGCTTGTGGAAAAATAAATAACAAGAGTGTTTGGAGGAAGACCTTGAAGCTTGAGATTGTTAAGAATACATGCATTTTGTGTTCGTTAGGAGAAGGAAAAAAGAAGGGAACAATCATTAAAAGAAACTTCCGTTAGAAATGGATGGAAAACATAACACGGGAATGTTTTTGGTCAAGTTTGAAAATTAGTGAAGTGAAATATTATAAGGATGTTGTTTAAATTATAGTGAAACATTAGAAATGATTTTGGTCAAAAGCTCTCAGAATCCTCTCTCTCTTATTTTCGCATAGTATGCATCATTGCCTCATTGGTTAAGGTCAATTTTAAACTTATTAGGCTTGGTTCTTTAAAGCAAAACCGTCGTCCGAGAAAGGTTCTAATAATACATAAGCACAGGTTACCTAATTTGTGGACTAGACTGAAGCCTAGTAAGGGCAGAAGCTTTCATACCCAAGAGATGAAAAACTTTTGAACACGAAAATCAGACATTCATGTCCATGGATACTAATCTAATAAGTTTTTGAACAAGAAATTCAGACATATAACAAGTATATAACAATTTAACCGTCGGTACATGCTTTACTCACCCCCCCCCCCCCCCCCCCCCATCATGATATATGCAAAATGAAGCTGAAAATGTCACTTTTCGTTTCTTAATAATCTTCTAATGATCAGTATTAAACATTTGAGTAAAGGCTCGACTCATGCCATAGTGGAGGCTTCCCCACGGATTTCATGAGCCACAAATTAATATCATCCCGTAGACAGCAATTAGAAGCATCCCAACTGTTGTTAAAGCAGCATAATTTGTAACATTCTTGAAATCAGTTAGAAATAGAAAACTAACTTATTCATGTAATCTTTCAGTTTTCTTTTTCATTTCTCCTTGGATATGTGATTCATCCTTGTCAACATTCGCTCTATAATTCAGCACAGTAATTACAAAAATGGGAAGAACTAAATAGGATGATTGACAAAGCAATTAAATCTAAAAGGTCCAATCGCCAGAAGACGAGCACTCCAGTTAATTCCTCCATGTACAATTAGGGTCCGTTCATTCTTCCACTGGGAAAAAATGAGCTTCGATGAGCACGACGTGAAAGCCCTTCCACAATTTGAGTCGACCAGTGATTCAAAGGCTCCATCAATGGCCATAAGCAAGTAATCGAGAGATTCATTCACCTCAAATTATGATCCAAAACCTCAGAAAGATGACTGTAGTGGCTGCAATGATACAGTGTCATACTTGGTCAATAAGAACATATAGTTGTTATCAATAGGAACAACTTTCAAGAATGATGAGACCGGCGATTACCTCAATAGGACTACGGCCATGATACAATGCAATTGTTCGTAATTAGCCATAAAGTGTTGTTATCCTGTTTCATTGTCCTCGAGACTGGAGTATTCTGAATCATCATCATTTTCCCATTCAGGATCTTCATCCTCGTCACTATCAGACTCTAACAATGACGCTTCATCTTCCCTCTGCAGACCGAATAAAAATTTAGTAAATACGGATTTATTGCTATACTGATCCTATTCTGAAATAAATAAAAAAACACCCTTCCTTCCTCCCCTGGGGACCCCTTCCCACCCTTCAACGCAAGGAACAAATTAGCAGCTTAAACAAGAGAAAGCCCTCTAAGTTGTCAGTTAAAGAATAAGAAACCTCCCTGATTTCCTATACAGCCAGAGGAATCGTGGTACACTCACTTGGAATTCTGAGACATGATTGAACTGATCAAGCACCTCCAGATTGCTAGATTTAATATCCGTGTTACCAAAATCACCCTATGGACGAACAAGAAGAAAATTCAGTTAACATGTATAGAGAGTTGGAAACCTTCTTTGAACTTCACAAGTACTGATGAAGAAACATTGTAGCTGCAAATATGATATTGATCATGCCTTTGAAATATAAATAATATAATAACACTCTGATCCCACATTAACTTAATTTCAACTTGCTCCATAGTTGATACTAGAAAGATGCAAGGATAGATTATGGACCTTTCAGAATGGATCCAGTTAACTTTTTATTAAAGCTAATAGAGTTGGAAACAGAAGCCTCCCAAAAGGTTTATAAACTTCCGGGAAATATTTCAATTAAAATGTTAGAATTTGCAGCAGGATAAACACCAAGAAATGAAGCACAAACCATTGGACCATTTGCTGGAGTTGGGACTACAAATTATCATGATACATGAATATAAGTTCAAGCAGTACAAAACTTAATACCTGACACACAGGCACAACATCTAAAGAGCCCAAATCAAAAGGAAGCAGAGTGAAAGATAATATGAAAAACGGTAAGGTATATTAGCGAACTGCATTACAATAACACATCCAAGCTCAGGATTTATGTCTTACAATTTGCCTTTTCGTTTGCTCTATCGACGTCTCCAGCTCGGATATATGCTGACTGAGAGCCTACAGACAGCATTTGGGATGCCAAGTAAAACAAGTAGATTATCAGTAAAAGGTGAGATAACATTATTTTAAAATGGGACAGCTGACTTGTATAAGATGAAAAACCTCGTAACGCTGCAGCGCCACTCTACGTTTTAGTGCTTTTGCTTTTGTCAGAAGGTTCCTTGGCCTGAGGCTGATAGGCCGCCTATAATTTTTCCCACGGTAGAAAATAAGCGCATAACCTTTTGGCACTCTATCTATTGACACTAAAATCCCACCACTTTCATATTCCAAAAGTCTAGCTGTTTCTTCAACAAAAGCAAGTTGCTTTTCTTTTGATATTAACTTTACAAGTTCTCTGTGTTTCCAATGCAGATGCATGTTCTCAATAACACCATCAAAGACACCACGGATACCTGGTAGGTAAGCATATACATGATTTCTCAGTTAAATACAGGATGTGCAATCAACAGATTGACCACAGTTTATGGTTTACGTCCAAA
The DNA here is from genome assembly GCF_029784015.1 of Lycium ferocissimum. Classification (NCBI taxonomy): domain Eukaryota; kingdom Viridiplantae; phylum Streptophyta; class Magnoliopsida; order Solanales; family Solanaceae; genus Lycium; species Lycium ferocissimum. The sequence goes on from NC_081346.1 coordinate 4,227,285, forward strand.
AACAATGAAAGCTCACCAAGTGGCAGGTATGACTTCATTCTTAATCCAACTCTACGGAACATGACCCTTTCCTCCTCTGTTATTGTTTCCAGGTCATCAGAAGGACCAGCAGGAATCCAGGATTCCACAATCTTAGCTAAAATTTTCTCTGCTTTAAGCTTCTTAGTCTGGGACTGTTCATGCATCACATAGAAACTATTACTAAAAGGCAAAGGAATCACTAAAATAAAAAATGAGACAAGACTAGGCGAAAATAACTTTGGAATCGAAGATTTTGAGAAAAATTTAAAAACTTCTCTTGGCAGGATATTTTCAGAAGAGCCAAACATTAGAACAAAGAATGAAATAAAATCTGAAACTCTACAGAGTCAAAAAACATGAATAAGCAAAAGAAATTTTGAATAAACAAAAGCCTATACACATATAAGGGTATAATGAAGAATTCCAAAGACACCAAAACTAAAGTAAAGAATTCTATAGCTCTTCAGTTGATACTTTCCCATAGCTAGATAGTATCAATACACCCGGGTCACACCAAACTTTCTTCTTCAAAATCAAAAGGAAATCTGATGGATTTAAAAAAAGACAAACATTTGCAACAGATTGCTAAGATAAAGTGCAATAAAAACAATGGGTCATCATGAAAAAAGCTAATGTGAGAAACCTTTAGAAGTGCTTGTTAAATAGAAGGAAAAGAATATACTTACAATCTCAAATTTATGTTCAAGCCGCTTGACTACTCTGGCCGTCTGAACCATAGCTGCTTCTTTCAACATTCTCTCACGTTCTTCAGCAGATATTTCTCTCCCCCACCGAGCCTGAGCCTCATAAAATTCCGCTAAAGTACCGGCAACAGCCTGTCCATCTGTGGACAATGGTGCCACTTCAGCAGGCCCGCTCCGCATTTGCTCTTCGACATCTTGGATCTGTTTTGTCAACTCTTGCCTTTCGGATAAAGCAGCCGCAACAGTAGGTGGGACAAAATCCTTTCCTCGATAAAAGATTATGTAATATTTGTTTCTCAGAAGTAGGACTCCCCCTGTTAACATCTGAGATGCAGGTGATATGTTAGTATCCAATTTTAAGGGCACACGAGTATTATGTGTTGGTCGGTTATATACCTTTCTACGCCCTAATTCTTCAATCCTTAAAACAAATGGGAGGCATGCTTCTACAATGGTTTCTCTAATTTACCAACAAAGCATAGTCTTTCCATTCATACAGTACAAGAACTCTCACAGAAGCTCATATCCGGCAAAAAAGGCTAAAAGAACCTTTATATCTGAAAATCCACGGAAGAATATTGGTATGAACTTCATTATTAGAAAAGGAAAAATTATAAGAACTTCCAACATTCCTGGAAAAGCCGAATACCATACCACTGTATAACTGAAATCAGCTGATATGTGATTCCAAAATAGGGGCGCGCCCATAACTCAATGGTGATTATTTTTTAAATTGGTAACATGTAACTCAACGGTGATTATTGAAATATTGTGTGGAGTGAATAGCTTATGATGACTCCCAAGAATCACATATGACAGGATAGAGAACATGAGCTTTTTGGGCAAAAAATCTGTACAGTCAAGTCTCAAGCCATGATGGGCTATGGCACTTGAGAAGTAGCAGAGGGAACAACTAAGATGTATTCTAAATTCACACATAAACAGGATCAATTTTTTCTTCGTTCAACTATATCAGTGGTGTCTGCAGAAAGGAAAAAGAAATGGAAAACACAAGGAGAGCCAACACTTTCTCCTGGAATGTGGAATTATGAGTTATGACCACTTTAGCTATCAAGGACTCTCTATAAGTATTTACTTGTAGACAAGAAACATCGGTGATATGACTAAAAGCCTTAACACAACCTAATTTCATGAAGTTAAAAATGACACTGGTATTCCCTTTGAGGGAGATAAATAGTACCTCCTAATTCATATGGCATAGCACAAAGACTCAAAGCAGTAACAAACAGAAGCAACTAACATATCAAGACATTTTTTCTCTATACTTTTATTTGGGATAAAATCATATCAAAACATTCTAACACACCTTTAACTCTTCTGCCATCAGCTTGTTGTTTGTGTTCTGAATTCCACGTTTGACTGCAATTTTCACAACTAAGCTTTTCTCCCACAGCTTGATTATAGCAGCAGCCAGCCCTTGGTGATTTCTATTTCTCCCTAAAAGGGATACCAGGAAGATAAACCATGTTATAACACAAAAAGATAAAGCAGTAAATGGTACTTAAAGGGTCAAAACTTACCAAGAGCAAAATGACAAGGAAGTGATTTAGCAATTTTCCGCAAATTAGTCATTTCTGCATTTGTTAGGCGTGATCTCATTCCAGTAGGAAGAAGTCGGAAAGGTGTTTTATAGCCAGGAATTGTCTGAGGGAGCAAATCGGCATCAACAGGAAGTACTCCCGTACCCCACCAATCCTCAAAACGTGGGCCTAAACCATCAAGTACCCTATTGAATTCTGCTTCCTCCTCAGTCATGCTTCGGACACGATTAGGATGAAGTTGGTTTAGATTTTCAATAACTGGATTAAAGCTTTTGTTGTCTTTTGCAATAGATTTGTCAGATGAAACATCAGGAACAAAGAGAGCATTGCCTTCCTCATTCACAGATTGAGACCTTGAAGAAGGCCCCTCATAGTTACTTCCTCGATACACCACCATCACACTCCCAGCCCTCCATATCACAAGCCCTCCTGTCCGACGCTGACAACCAGAAAAAAGAAAGTTAGCAAACTTCAAATTTTCTTGCATAAAACTACCAAACGAACTCATTTCATCTTTGCATGAGGCCCTCAATCTGTAAAGGAAACTTGAGTTCAGTTTCTAAAGTTATGGAGACCCTCAATCATTTCAGCGATGTTACAGGACTTGTAGCAAATTTGGATAAGTCCAATAATTTTATAGCTGGAGTAGATGACAATACTCGGAACGCTATCCTTAGCAGAACTGGTTTTCCTTTTGGATCACTGCCTATCAAATATGTGGGATTGCCACTTCCAAGAAGTGGAATAACATGGACTGCCAGCAGCTAGTGGATAAGATTACCAGTAGAATCAAAGCTACTTATGCTAAAAATTTGTCCTATGCTGGTAGATTACAAATTATTACAGCTGTGTTATTTTCAATATACAACTTCTGTGGTGCAGGAGCATCTATGGGGAGCTTCTGAAGAAACCAGGAAAATAGCTTTGGTGGCCTGGGATAAAATATGTATGCCTAAGAAGAATGGTGGTCTCAACATTAAAGGGTGTAATAATTGGAATATTGCTTCAGGAGAACTACTATGGCAATTGGCAAGCAAAAAGGACATTCTGCGGGTGAAATGGGTTAATGGCATCTATTTGAAGTCTGAGGAGAATATAGGGGAACATATTCCACCTGTGGACTGCAGCTGGTACTGGAAGAAGTTAAACTCCCTAAAAGCTCAAATGATTGACTGGTATCAAGGAGACAGGTACATTCTTTCCTCAACAGGGCTTATTCTGTTTCAAGGAGTTATGAGGCTATGCTTCAATCCATTCAATTTCTATCTTTTTTGAAAGGAGGTTTATGCATTACTACCTCGCGATATGCAACTAAGTGTTGATATGCTATGTCGGACGAAGGGCATGTGAGTCGCGCCGTGGCATGCACGATAAGTGCTAAGTTCGGTTGCAACAAATGTTAACACTAAGTCCTAGAATTGTGAGATGCCAAAGGCAAAGCCAATGCTTGGCCGATTGACGTGTCATGTCCTGGGTCGCATGCAACTATAAAAAAAGAAATAAAAAAAAAAAAAAAAAGGCTATGCTTGGGACTCTATCAAGGTTTGGAGAAGCTGCTCTAGTATGGAGCAAAATCATGATGCCTAGACAAAGAATGATAGTTTCGCTGGCATGTCTAGATAGACTGCTCACTTGGAGAAATTAACAAGGTTGCACATACATGTTGATGATCAGAACTGCTGTCTTTGTAATGAAGCAGTGACAGAAACTCAGAAGCATCTGTTTGCTGATTGCAAGTGAATTTCCAGAAGTTAGAGACATATTAAGCATGTGGATGGGTATCAGTATACAAGACAGGGGAGTACATGACACAATTAGATGGATCAAAAGAAGATGGAAGCAGTCCCAGAAGGAGATAGTTGCAGCAGTTTGGGGTGCACTGATCTACTATACATGGCAAGCAAGGAATTGGAGGATTATCAAACAAGCAACAGTAAATAAAGAGTTTGTTATAGCACAAATATAAAAGGAGATTAGAGAAAGATTAGGCATGTTGAATAGTTCAAAGAGAGCACACAGATGTCAAGTTTTAATTCAGCAGTTATGTACCTGGTTTTCTGGTTCTGTTTTTTGAGATCTAGTAGTTTTACGCATCCTACCTAGAAGGTGGTCAAGAACTTTAGAGGCTCTTTAGGTTGTTTAGTTTATTTTGTTTTTTATGGTAATATTTCACATTTTATTACCAAAAAAATAAATGTATAGTGAGGAGTAGTGAAGGCTCAGATCAACTTGTTCACAAAAAACTTTTAGGAGTTTGCAGGGACAGTCCTTTTGGTTGACTAATAAATCCATCCTTATAAAGCCTATTACCAAAATGCTTGGAATTAAACTTGAGGTTTGATATGCAACCATAAGAGTTCAATTGGTTGTTGCAAATGGGGGAGAAGAAAGGAAAAGGAAAGTATACATTCCCAAAATATATTGCTTCAACTATGTTACTGGATAATTGCTTGTAAGTGTACTCTTTATCATTTCCTTGAAATGGAGTAGCACTATTTATCTTTAACAAGACAATAACTGTATTTCAAAATCAAATTCAAGTAACTTTACATCTATATGGCATCCTTATGGAAATCATAGTGATGAATATTGTTCTCATTTAAATTGAGACCATTTAAGGTCAAAGAGCAATTTCATTTCTAAAAGAAGATACATGAATAGATCTCTTTCTTCAAAGTAATGATGATTCTTATTATTAATTCACAAGTGTTATCTAATCTGGTCAGAACTTTAGTTCAAAATGTAACTAGGACTATTCGTCGTAATCTTGGCCAGCTCAAGGACATTATAAGAAGAATGAGTATTCTGGACACAGATTCTGGAAATTACTTTAAAGAACCAGATACTCATACCAAAACAACGCAAGACAAATACAAAGCACTACACGAACTTAAAGCTTGTTTTGATGGTTGTTACATATTGTTCGTAATGTACTGTATTGTACTGTATAGTTTTGATGACTACAACGTTTGAATAGATTGTATCGTTTCCTATCGTTATATAATGCCACACATCAACAATCCGAAGAATAAACATACAACATTATAAAGAAAAATAGGGTATGGGGTAGAATTATTATAAAAAAGGTAGGATAAAGAATAAAATAGGATTATTAAACAATAAGCAACAAAACAGGAAAAAAGATACGCCAACATTAAATGGGACTTTTCGTCGTTACATAACGATGTATTTAACGATACGATACAATAAAATATAAGTAACAATCAAAACAAACATTGTATTTAACGTAGCAATACGATACAATACAAAAGGTAAAGCCAAGGGCACCAACCTCTACAATCTCGTGTCCGGTCCTCATATCATTAGCCAAAACCTCATGAAACTTAAGCCTAACAAGCTCATTCTTCCTCCACGAATAATGAATCTTTTCCAACACAGCTCCAGTAACCCCAGCTTTAGGTACATTAATCCTTTCTCTCAACGTCATACCATTCCTCCTCAATCTCCTCAATTCCTCATCCTCTATCGTCAATTCAGCCAACGTCGGTGCCTTAACCGCTCTCCTCTTCCCTCCCTTTTGTTCCTCCACCACCTCATCATCCTCCACATTCCGCTCCCACGGTAACAATGCACTATTATCTCCTTCATCATCACTCTCTTCTAATATCATATCCGGTCGTACCCAATCTCTCTTCAATAAATCACCTAATTTCTCTTCTTCGCTGTTTTCAAAATTCATTTTTTCTTCTTTTTCGTCCTCCTCTTCTTCTTCTTCATCATCAGAACCTAAACCTAAGTTTCTTAACCTCAATACAATCCTATCAATAGCAGTAGTCCCTACTCTAGTGTCTTCATCAAAATATCTAGTTCGTGTTTCCGAATCAACCTTTCTCGAATGTTCTACTGGAGGAGGTGTGTTTGGCCATTTGTTTAACCAATTAGAATTGGAATTCTTTGATTTAACAGGGGTAGAATTGTAATTTCGGTTACGTTGTTGTTTACGGTAATCGTTGTTGTTGTTGAGACTGATATTGCAAGGAGTGATTTTGCAGCGACGAAGTGATGATAAGGGTTTAATGATGAGAAAAAATGAAGGTTTAATTGAAAAGGAAGATGAGAGCATATTATCTGGTGGTGGCAATTCTGTGAATTTTGGTATTAATAAGTCCATTTTTGAATTTAGCTTCTTGTTGTTCCAGTTAGCTTCATAGTGTAATGGGAAATATTGGTATCAGTTGACAGAGGTTGACGATAAGAGATATCAATGAGGATATTTTCTATTTTTAATGGACACGTCAGCATTTGAGTCATAAGACCCGACCCAAGTGTTTGTCCGTGATCCGCGTCCTGACACATCGGCCCGCAAATATAAGGAAACCCAATTTCTGGGCCCAAAAAATTTCACTGATAGTCGATTTTGGATTCTATTTAGGGTCATTTGCACTTTCAACCCTATTCTGTGTTGGTCTTTATTTTTTCCCTCAATATAAGTTTTTATGCTTTTATATTAGTTTTTCACAATATGTAGATCAATTGACCAAACCATATGTCTTTTTAGTATCTTTATTTTGTCATCTGACTTATCATTGTTGACCAAACCAAGGTTTTTAATCTTTTCTTTGTCACCTAACTTATCATTATTAAAGGCGTACGACGCCTAATTATTTCGATCCAACAAGTTTATATTTTCAAGTCATAATATTTCACAAGTTATGTTTCACGTCCTTAAAGAACTTATGCTCCTCTAGGCATAAAAGTTTTATTTTGAAGGGAAAAAATTAAAGACCAGGCCATTCGAAGAACAAACCGTGCAATTTCTTCTTCGATTAAGTCATGACCGAAGTTAATCAATTTCTATAAATCTAACTACTTTGGCAATAAAAGTTGCAAAATTTTGCATCTGAAACTAAAAAAAATTGTTTGAAATTGAGAGGTCACATACATGACGGACCAGGGAACTTCAGGCACTAATGCATGAAGACTCCACCCTTAATCAGAAATCTGATTTGGAGTGTTTCCCTTTAGATGGGTGCCACACGGCACTAACGTGAATTAGTTGGGTAAGTGGATTGATAACATCCAATGATTAAGCAAAAAAGAGAAAAGAAAAAGGATACATTTGAAAAAAAGGAATTGAGATGTCTGCAATAACATAAAAAAGTAAGTTGAGCATCCACTGAAATAGACGTTGGAAAAAAATATATAAAGAGTTTAACTATTGTTCACCGTCAGTCGGACCTTTTTTTACACGGTCAGTAAGTCTTTGACTTATAACCGGTATAAGGTTCTCTATTATTTTCATCATTTAATTTATAAAAGTTAAATATTAAAAATGGTAGTATGAGGGAAGGTTCTCTATTATTTTCATCCTTGTATATACAACCGTAACGTTTTTATCAACCGAAGACGAAACTTGACCTTTATGCGTCTGCATTACAAAAAGTTAGCCTGTTGTTCAAGTTCAACCACTGGCTTCATTTTGAAGGCGTGTGAAGATATTTGTCTTCCATTTAATATACACGATAATCAATTAAACATCTTCAAAACAATTAAACATCTTCAAAAATTCAACAAGGTCAATATGGGCCTATGACCAATCCATTTACAAAAAGGATAACAATGAGGTAGTATCTGTTCAGTGGAAAACAGTTCTTCTACCCAAAGCATGGGAGGTGATGAATTAATGATTTCCTGGCCAAGCTCATTTATCTTGTTGAGCAAAAGTGTTTGTTCAGTCTCAAGCTGGACCGTAAACTCTTCTTGTGTATCATCATTTGTTTCATCTGATACAATCCATCATTCAAGATGGCAGGTTGCAGTTGATCAAATGTAATATGCCAGCTAGGGATGTTCATAGTTTGGTTAAAAATCGATTCAAATCGAAAACCAAAACCTAAACCGATATGTAGTTGAGTTAGGTTTTGATTTTGAATATTTAAAAACCAATAATATTTGGTTTGGTTTTGGTTTTACTAAAAGCAAACCGAAGAAAAAACCGAACCGACAAATTTTATACATAATTTTTTATAATTGTGTATATACAATATATTAATTTTTATAAATACTTTTAAATAATTTATATATTTTTTTAAGCAAAATTTTATTTATCTTTAATAGGCTAATGAACTTTATATCTTAAGCCGATTTTAAAAGAGAAATCCATGAATTCAACTTATTTATTCAAAGAAACAATTATATGAGATTTACCTAGATTTATGTTTTGTATTTCTTACAAAACTTTATTTACTTAATGAAAATCATATATCCGAAGACATTTTCTCCATAATACAAGAAACTATAGCTACCAAAATAAAAAGGTAATAACGGATTATAAGTTGAAAAAGGATAGAATATTCTCCAATAATTGTAGGAAAAAAAACATGAAAGAGAGAAATACCATTAATTTTCTTAAAAACCGAAAAATCGACTCAAACCGAACCAAACCGACTATAACAAAACCGATGGATATGTATTATATTTGGTTTGGTTTGATTTTAATAATTCTAAAAACGGACTATATTGGTTTGATTTTTGTTTTAACCCAAAACCGACCCATGAACACCCCTTATTGCCAGCAAATGCTCAAAGAATTTGAGCGTGTCTTTAGAGTAGGTTTAACACCTCAATAGACTAGCCTTTGATATAATGCAGCTCCTCATAAACAATTAGCCATGAAATGTTGTTATCCTGTTTCATCATCCTCATCACTGGAGTATTCCGAATCTTCGTCATTTGCCCATTCCGAATCTTCGTCCTCGTCATCATCAGACTCCAGATATGAAGTTTCATCTTCACTCTGCACACCGAATGAAAATATAGTTAATATAAATATTTCACTATCGTGCCGATGGTCTAACGGAAACAGTCTCCCTTCCTCCCAAGGTAGGGGTAAGGTCTGCGTTCATTATACCCTCCTCAGACTCCACTTTGTGGGATTTCACTGGGTATGTTGTTGTTGTAGTATAAATATTTCACTATCTTTCTATATTGATCTTTTCGTTTAATTAAGTATCTGCTAATTTATCTTTTCCCTGAAGTACAAAAAATCACCCTTCCCTCCTCCTCTGGGGACCCCTTTCACCCTTCACCGCAAGGAACTATTAACAACTAGGACAAGAGGAAGCCCAGCAAAGTCGTAGTTAAAGACAGTTCTCCACTCTAGTAAAAGAAGCCTCCAACATTTTCCCTACACAGCCAGAAAAAAACTGTTGTACACTCACTTGTGAAAATCCTGAGACACGATTGAACTGACCGAGCTCCTCCAAATTGCTAGTATTTATGTCCGCATTACCAAAATCACCCTATGGACAGACAAGAAGAAGATACAGTCATCTAACATGTACAGAGAGTTAAAATATGCACTTAGAACTTCAAAAATAACGGTGAACATGGTGTAGCCGCAAATATGCTTCACATTACAAATAACAAATTTAACTCAGAGAGCAACCTCACGTTTTTCCAGCATCTATTTTTGGCTTCACCTCTCTTGAAGAAGAGGTAACTAGTATGGATAGTTCTTAACAAATATCTCAATGTTTTTTGTTCTTAAATAAGGAATAATTGTCCCACTGATAGACAGAGTAAAGCTGGGAAAAGATGAACTTGGCTTACCGATGTTAAAAAAATCCAGTTAGTACATACAATTTTGGTTTTAAAGAGAACCACATTTTTGTGCAGGTTCTCCACTTTTATATACCAGGTCCCACGACATCAATAAATTCTTACTTTATCCAGAGAATGAAAAGGAAATTTCTCTGCTCTTAGATGTGATCGTTCTCCAGGGATTATGGTTTACAGAGATCAGATACGTACCCCTTTGCTGCATCTCTATGAGATTCTGACTGAATAATGTAAATAAATCTGAGTTTAGTCAACTTTTACACACTAGGGTTTGGTCTTCTAAAAGATGGCAATCTTAAATTAGGAACATTTGTTTCATCTATAATATTCAGAAATATATTTCTCTGTAAAAACTATTATATGGCGTTTATAGGACATCAATTTTAGAAAAAAGAATATAGCTGGTTTCAAGAATATCTTCAACAATGCAAGATTTCGCCTTTGAATGAAAAACAACAACAACAATATGCCCAGTATAATCCCACCAGGTGGGGTCTGGGGAGGGTAGAGTGTACGCAGACCTTACCTCAACCTTTTGAGGGGTAGAGAGGCTGTTTCCGAAAGACCCCCGGCTCAAAGAGAAATGAAAAAGCATCAGGAATAATAAACAGTAGTAATAAGCAGTAATAGCATCAAGATAATACGACAAATAACATAGTAAACGACATAATCGGAGTACAAGCAAAGACAAGGACCTACCAGGCCTTTGAATGAATAATATATTAATATTCTGATCTCACTTAAATTTAGTTCTCTATGCTCTGTAGCCGATACTTGAAAGATGCGAGGATAGATTATGCACTTATAAGAACAGATCCAGTTAATTTTTTTAAAAGCTAACTGAAAGATTTACAAACCTCAGGGAAAATATCAAAGGAACAGCTGGAATCTGCAGCATGAAGTAGAAATCTAAGGCATGTTAAAAAATTCTATAGCTCATCTGTTGACACTTTCTCATAGCTAGATAGTACAAAAACACCTAGATTGCACCAAACTTTCTTCTCAAAATCATAACAGGAAATTGAATGAATTTCAGACAAGACGAACATTGCAACAGAATTCTAAGATCAAACATAATAAAAACAATGCTTTATCTTCTTTTTTTAGAATGGTAACATAAAAAATGCTTTATCTTGAAAAAAAACTAATGCGCGAAACTTTTAGAAGTGCTATAAGTAAAAAATGTGCTTTTCAACTAGAAGTGAAAAAATATACTTACAATCCCAAGTTGGTGTTCAAGCCGCTTAACTACTCGGGCCGTCTTAGCTCTAGCCGCTTCATTTAACATCCTTTCATGTTCTTCGGCAGCTACTTCTCTCCCCCACCGAGCTTGAGCCTCATAAAATTCTGCTAAAGTACCGGCAACAGCATGGCCTTCTATAGCCAACGGTGCTGCTGTGGCTACTTCAGCAAGCCCAGTAAGCTTTTTCTCTTCATCATCTTGCTTCTGTTTTGTTATTTCTAGCCTTTCTGCTAAAGCAGCTGCAACACTAGGCGGGAGGAAATCCTTTCCTCTATGAATGATTATGTAATATTTGTTTCTTAGAAGGAGAACTCTCCAGTTAATATCTGTCATGCAGCTCACATGTTAGCAATAAAACTCGACATATCTCCAATTCAAGGGCATGCAATTAATAGGTGCCACTCAGTGATGTTATAACCCCCCCGGGAATGGGAAGGATCCTAATGCACCATCAAACAGTTTAATAATGGTGATAACTGAAACTTATTAGCGTAAAAAGCTTACAATGAGTCCCAAGATCACATATGATGCATAACATGAATATTTCAGGCGATTTTTCTTTTGAGCAGTCAACTTAATGGGTTAAATAAAGCATTTTAGAAGTGGCAGAATGAAAAACCAAAGATGTCTCTCAAATTTTAAGATATTCTCTGATTTTCTTGTCTTCGAATTCATATAAGCAGAATTAACTTTTACTTATAAGCAGAATTAACTTTTACTTCTTTTTAGAACTAAAACAGCACCTGCAGAAGGAGAGAAGAAGAGACCACAGGAGCCAATATTTCCATCTCAAAGGTGGAATAATGAGCTATGACAAGTTGAGCTATCAAGGACTCCTTAACATTATTTAGTTTTAGACAAGAAACTTGTGATATGACTAACAACCTTAACATCCTCAAATTAAAGATGAAACTGCAATTCTCTGCAAGGAAGATAAATAGTACCCACTACCCAGTACTCCCAATTCAAATGGCATTGCACAAAGACTCGAAGAAGGTATGTCATAAACAGAAGGGATATAATCATATCAAACATTCTAACAAACCTTTAACTCATCAGCCATGAGCTTGTTGTTTGTGTTCTGAATACCACGTTTGACTGCATTTTCACAACTAAGCTCTTCTCCCAAAGCTTGATTATAGCAGCAGCTAGCCCTTGATGATTCCTATTTCTCCCTAAAAGGCATACCAGTAAGACAACCCGTGTTTTTCACGCTAACAATTAAATAGTATATGGATATTTAAATGGTTCAAATTTACCTAGAGCAAAATGACAAGGCAGCGATTTAGCAATTTTTCGCAAATTAGTCATTTCGCCATTTGTTAGGCATGATCTCATCCCAGTAGGAAGAAGCCGGAAAGGTGTTTTGTATCCAGGAATTGTCTGGGGGAGTAAATCGGTATCAACAGGAAGTACTCCCATACCCCACCAATCCTCGAAACGTGGGCCTAAACCATCTAACAGCTTATTGAATGCTGATTCATCCTCAGTCATGCTTTGGACACGACTAGGATGAACTCGATTACAATTTTCAATGATTGGACTATAGCTTTTGTTGTCTTTTGCAATAGATTTATTGGAGGAAACATCTGGAACAAAGAGAGCATCACCTTCCTCATTTACTGGTTGAGATCTTGAAGAAAACCCCTCATGGCTACTTCCTCGATACACCACCATAGCGCTCCCAGACCTCCATATAACAAATCCTCCAGTTAGACGCTGACAAAATTTAAAAAAAAAAAAAAAAAAAAAAAGGAAGTTAACACAGTGACAAAACATAAAACGAAATAAAATAAATAAACAGATAGTAAGGATACTGAAAACTCAGATCAACTTGTTCATGATAGGACTTTGCAGGGGCATCACTTTAAGTTGACTAATAAATCCATTCTTATAAACTATTACTTAATAGATTGGAATTGCACTTGAGGTTTGATATTCAATCATATGAGTTGAATGGGTTGTTGCAAAAAGGAGGAGAAGAAGGACAACAAAAGTAACTTCATCAAAATGTCCGGCTTAGAACTATATTTACCAGATACTGTATCTTCACTATCTTCAACAAAAAATTATTGTAATTCGACACAAATTCAAGAAACTTTATATCTATATGGAATCCTTATAAATATATGACATTAATTCGTTGTGATACTGATAAATATGTAAAGTGACAAAGATATTTGAATAAAACTCTTTCTTCAACAGTCCCAATTCCTATTAAGTGTTATCTAATCTTGTTGGAACTTTACATATTATATCCGTGTTGTAGTGTATTAAAAACAATACATGATTATAGTATCATGGAGAGGTGAAGTAACTCAACAATCATGTGGGCAGTCTTCATATCACAAGCCAAATCGTCATGAAACTTAAGATTTACAAGCTCATTCTTGCTCCATGTATGATGAATCTTTTCCAACACTAGTCGTGTAATCCCAGTTTTAGGTACAGTAACTGTTTCTCTCAACATCATACCATTCCTCCTCAGCCTCCTCAACTCCTCATCCTCAATCGTCCTTTCAGCCAACGTCGGTCTCCTCTTCCCTCCCCTTTGTTTCTCCACTATCTCTTCATCCCATGTACTATTATCTCCTTCACCATCACTCTCTTCTAATATCATATCCTTTCTAACCCAAACCCTATTCAATAATTTCTCGTTTTCGCCATTAACCAACACACTCGAATCCAATTTCAAATTCCCCTCTCCTTCTAAACCTAACCCTAAGTTTCTTAACCTAAGTACAATCCTGTCAACAAAAGAGGTCCCTACTCTAGTGTTTTCATCAAAATATCTTTTCGAACGCTTGGATTTTACAGGGGTAGAATTGTAACTGTACCTTTTCCGGTAATCATTGCCGGTTCTGAAATTGCGACGGAATGATAACCAAGGTTTAAGAAAAGATCGAGCGGAGGAGAACATAACTGCTGGCAATTCGCTAACAAGGGTTTGTCTTTGCTTTGCCAATTATTCGGATTCCTACTTATAGGTTAGCCTCCGAATCTAATGACCCGACCCGAGTGTTTCTCCTGATCCAACTCGGGTAATTGTCGATCTAAGAGCCCGTTTGGATTGGCTTATGTTCGTTTTCGCTTTTTTTTTTGGTTTTTACCACAAATTAAAGCCATTTTGCGCATTTTTAAAATAAGCTCAAAAATAATTGGGCCATTTGATTTAAATTATCCAAAAGTTTTATGTTCGAAAACAACTTATAAGCCAAAAAAAAAATAAGTTAGACTACCCCAACTTATTTTTTTTTTAGCTTTTATGTTCGCAAACAAAGCTTATAGGCATAAGCCCATCCAAACAGGCTCTAAGTCCTTCAAAGACCCTAGTCTTTAATTTCTGACTCTCAAATTGTTGGTCTTGTTGTAAATATTATTTATTATGAGCCCGATTGGATTGCCTTATAAGTTGCTGAAAATAGCTTTTCACCTTTTTTTGTGTTTGACTCATTGCCTTAAACCGTCATTTTGTGCTTAACATAAATCCAAAAAAAATAATTATGCCCGTTTGGCTTAGCTTATCTAAAGCAACTTATAAGACAAAAAACATAAGTTGGGGTAGCCCAACTTATTTTTTTTGGCTTATAAGCTGTTTTCAGCAACAACTTATAAATTGCTTTTTTTAAGCCCATCCAAGGGCTCTATATTGTGAATGTCTATCTCTACTTTGGGACCAATTTAGTTTTTCCTATATGAGGTTCTCTCCATTGTATATTCATCCCTCAAAGAGAAATAAAAGAACTCTTCTCTCTTTCTCTATAATATTTTTGTTCTTGTTTATTAGTTTATAATACGTTATCAGCACGAGTCTCTACTAATTGAGATAGAAATTTCAAGATATTGTTGTAGTTATAAAATTTTCGATCTTTTGTACAGTAGCCCTAAAAGTGGTATGCTCCTTGTCAACAAAATCCCTTCGAGGAAAAGGTATGAATTTGCTGTTACCCTTTACGGCTTCAAGATACTGTTCTTACTCCGTATTTGATGTATATACTAGAAAATTTATATGCGCTTCGCACAGTCTTAAATAACATCCCTTTATATATGAATTTTCTAACATTATCTTATTAAATTTCAATAAAATGTAGGCATATAAAAATAAAAATTTAGTAGCCTTTAACTTTTGAAAGTGTTTCATTAGTAGCATTTACATACCTAGATATTAATTTTTCTTAAACCAAGATTGGAAACTGACATTCAGATTTACAATATCATTCTTTCACTTTAATCCTGATACATTTAGATTATTTGTTGAAGGTAGTATTAGAGTTAATATATACACCACCTCTTAAATACACAACAAAAACAACAACAACGATTAGAATCTCTAAAGAAGGAAAAAAATCAAGAGTAAAATTTATCCAAAAAAATAATAAAATCTAAATGAAAAACAAATATTATAACTTTAGTTTCAATCGTATATATACATATGTTTGATGTAAAAATATAACGATGAAGATTAGTATCATTAAAGGAATTTAATAAAGATATTAATTAATGGGGTTATAATAAGGGATATGAAAAGTTGAAGCAATATCAATTGTTTTGTTTGAGAGCATGTAGACATGTTTATACTTTCTGAATTCTCTCGCTCTTTTTTAATTGTAAAAATAACGAAAAAATAACTAAAATCTAATGTAAATTTAGGACAATTACTCCTACAATTCAAAATAAGAATTTTACGCCTAACAAAAGGCAAAGTATTATATTTAAATTAGCATTGCAAATTACAAGCCGGCAACAAATTAAAAGTATAATAATATATACATTTATCGACTACAAAAAAAATACATATAACTTTTTTTTTTTTTCGAGTTCTTCCGGAGTTAATTCCTTTTCGTCTGATGCTGCCGCCGCCTATCAAAAACTCATAGATATTTTAAAATCAAAACACAATAACGAAATAAAAGAAACTCTATCATAATATGCCTCAGACAAAATACCTCGAGAGACTCTTATTTCCTTTTTGCAATTTTTCACTGTCTCGTGTGATTTACCCTCCAGCTCAACCTACAACCATTTTCATTCACATAAAAAAGTACATAAATTTTGGATTTTAAAAAATGAAATCAATTAGTACATGAAAAAGCTAACTATAATCGGTTATAGAAAAATTGAAGATAGATGTACTAAAAAGAAAAAGGCATGATATGGCAATAAATCCAATAACTGGGAAAAGGGCACCAAATAAGAAGAAAAAACTTTCAATGCAGAGATTTTAGAATGAGAAGAGGAAAAGTAACTTTGTATGCCATGAAAAAATGTTATCATTCACATAAAAAAGTACATAAATTTTGGATTTTAAAAAACGAAATCAATTAGTACATGAAAAAGCTAACTATAATCGGTTATAGAAGAATTGAAGATAGATGCACTAAAAAGAAAAAGGCATAATATGGCAATAAATCCAATAACTGGGAAAAGGGCAAACCAAATAAGAAGAAAAAACTTTCAATGCAGAGATTTTAGAATGAGAAGAGGAAAAGTTACTTTGTATGCCATAAAAAAAATATGCTCTAATATCTATAGTAGGCAATTCAATTTGTAAATTATGAGGTAATACAATAGGAAGAGTATTAGGAGCATTAATTATCACAAAACTGCAATCAATTTACCGTATATGTTACTAAAAGGAAGTTTTGGGAAAGTTAAACTTGAAAACTTAAGATTGGAATATGAAAAGACTCCATTCTGCAATGGAAAAGGAACTTATGCAACAGAAAAGACATTTATGCAATTTAATGGCCCATCATAACGTCAATTAAACGTTGTAACCACAAGTTCATTAGTTGAATTGTTCACGTTCATTAGATGAGTTTAAAAGAAAAAAATTGTGAAAAATGAGAGAAAAATTCAAAAAAAGGAGAAAAAAGATAAATGGCTTTCTTGATCATCTAGGGGTGCCACATCACCTCTCCTATGCCTAGCTTTATAATATATATAGATATAGATTTTGAATATAAGAATTTTGTGTGTCATGACAATTCACCTATCTTAATTACTAATAATTATTTGCCAGAAGCTTAATTAGCTATTATGTACTAAGGTACCTTCTTGTTGGTGTTTGGCCCTTTAACGTAACAATAATGCTTAAGTTGTGATGTAGATAAATTGCTATGCGGATGGCAAAGTGAAGCGTTAAATTGAACAAGAGAATTGACGTTTGCTGCCTTCTGACCAAAAACAAATAATTAGTCATCAGAAGTGGCATTCATATTTATCAAGTCTATATAACTAAATTTATATATATTCATGATGATCAGAAGTGATTATCTTATCATAGGCTTATATTTTTTTGGTTATGATTGAAGATCCGTTAGAGAAAAATCTCTATTATATTCATGCTTAGATTTGCTCCTGAAGTTGCAATATCTTAAAAGAGGTTATAAGTGATCATAGTTTGATATGATAAAGGCACGTTCATAGAATTATGCTCCATTCCTGAAGAATGAGAAATTTACAAATACAAATCCATTCCCTGAAGTGAATGTGACGGTATGTAATAAAGCTTATAAATACAGACGTGCGTTTGGTTGTGAAGTTATCACGACTCATCTCCAGAAGAGCATGTCAGGGTATTGTTTGATAGTACAAAGTTAATTAAATGCTCCAGAAGAGCTAACTATTTATCTAGAAGATCATGACTCTAGAGTGTCCAAACAATATGTGATTATGGAGAATAAATTAAAGGCTCCTAAAGAGCTTATGTAGTATTATGTCATTCGTTCACTGTAATATACGAAGGTGTTATAATGGAAACACCAGTTATAGTAAACCCGAAGTTTACTAAAATAAATAGCTATTATGTTGAAGCTATAAATGATTGGAGGATATCTTCAAAATTACAGTAAGTAAGAAATATGTATATGAATGGTTACCCTCTTTTATGAATGGTTACCCTCTTTATTCTCCAAATTATATCGCACAAATACAAGTATGATGAAATCACATGTCATGGTAAACCAGAAGTTTATTGCTACAAAAAAATAATTCATGTCATAGTAAACTAGAAGTTTACAAAAACATATAGCACATGGTATGGTAAATCTGAAGTTTACTAGTATAAATAATTTTATTAGTCGGCATGAGCGATTTGACCATCCCGATTCAAATATGATGTGCAGATTAAGTATTTGACATATATTGAAGAACTAGAAGATTCTTCAAGAATTTATTGTTGTTTCTTGTTCTCATGATAAGTTGATTATACTAGCTAAAGTTGGGATTGAGTTCTCTAAATTCTGAAAAAAATATAAAAGGTGAATATGGGCCCGTTCACCTGTTATGTGATGTCTTAAATTGATGCATCGATAAGACGATCACATGTGCGTTTATTGTCAACCCGCAATTTGACATATGCAAAGTTACTTGCTCAATATAATTGAGTTGAGAGCACAATTTTCAGATTATGTAATCAAGACAATTCATCTTGATAATGCTGGTTTATATCCAAGCTGGTTTAGGGTAAATGCCTATGATATATGGCTAAACTATTATTTACGAGAACAAAGCTTCATCGAATCAATAAATTACGATAAATTCTCCCTTCACAATTGGTTCAGGGTCAGGAACCAAATATTTTCATCTAACAGTTTTTATGTGTGGTATATGATTTATTAATCTACCATGATGTACAAAGACGAGTTCTCCCAAAAAAGATGAGATATATGTTAGTTTCTCTAACATGGGGGGAGGGGGGACAAGGAGCTATGAAATATGTTATAAATTATCATCAGTATGATCTTCATTCAAAGATAATTCAAGTCAAATGCTGGAAGTAGGGGTGTACATGGACCGGGTTGGTTCGGATTATTTAAACACCAAACCAAACCAAATGCGTCGGGTTTTTAAATTTATAAACCAAACCAAACCAATAAAATTCGGGTTTTTCAACTTTGGATTTTCTCGGGTTATTCGGTTTTTTTGGGTTTTTCGGATTTTTTTTTCGAAAAAGTCTTCATACAAAACATATGACTTTTACTTCAAATATTTCTTTAGTCCGGGTAAAATACAACTATATAACTAAGGTGTTTCTTAAGAAAATAGCACAAAATGTGAGATGGGTGATGACATCGTATTAAAATATTCAACAAAAAAGATAATAAAATCGGTTAAAATAAGTATTGCTAATTAATAAGCCATAAAGAAAATGACTTTAATATAAAGTTATGCTAAAATAAGTACGGCTAATAAGTATTAATTACAAGACAAAGAAAAAAATTAAGCTATATATTTTTACGCTCTAAACCAATTATGCAAAAATTAAAGAATAGATACCCAAAATTACCGTCATTCCTAGTGTTAGAATTGAGTTTCTTTTGTTAGCATTAGTATTGATTTGGTTTTGGATTAGTCTTTATTTGAGTTACAAACATCTATGGGTTAACTTATTGGATCATTTAAAATTCTAAGTATAAGCTTGAAATAATATGTTAAAAGACAAAAACTATGAAAAAATTTAGGAAATATTTACAAATTACATTACAAATAAATATTTTTATGTATAAAATATTTTAAAAATCGAATACACGTAACGTCGGGTCGGTTTGGTTCGGTTTGACTTTTTTTAGGTAAAACCAAACCAAACCAATTATGGTCGGGTTTTTTTTTCCAACACCAACCAAGTCAAACCAAACCACTAGTCGGGTTTTTTTTTCTCGGTTTGATTCGGTTTATCGGTTTGGTACGGTTTGTCAGTTTGCTTTGTACACCCCTAGCTGGAAGCATTTGCTGACATAGAACTAATGTCATGTTTCAGCTGAAAAATGCTCTTATAAAATCAATGCCCTGAAGGACAGAGTCTACAGCATGCATGAAGCGTGGTAGACCAATCGGTTCCAAATGAAATAATCCTTGAAAAGGGAGAGGAGCAAATGATCAAAATGATTATAATAAGGAGGCAGTGTGCTCGTGAAGAGCCTACGACGTAACACTTTATTAAACCTCATCAGAGGTTAAGGTACCTGAAACTAATGAAAGTGATGAGATCTCAATAAGTTATGTCGCATTATGAACTTATACAAATGATATATTATCGACGATATCTTTTAGTACAATATAGCGCAATATTGTAAAAGATTGTCAGGATTTAAATTCTACGTCTATTAAAACATGCTAACGTAGAAATTATTATCAAGTGAAATGCCACATCTTGTAAGTGTAAATGCTTATTGGACACGGGTCCAGGACATTTAAGATGTCACATCATTTTAATGGATATTGTCACTTGACAAAATTTATATGAAAATTCTTGAAGAATTTCGAATGCCTGAAGCATATTCAGGTTCTAGAAGTTTGCTCATTATTCTTATATGATTTAAATCAAGCAAGGTGAATATGATTTAATCACCTTAATGAGTATTTAATGACTAAGGGTCTATTTATCCCTACGTCTTTGTGGAAATAAAAGTCTGTCATATTATTAGTGCAAATTGATGACTTGAGTATTATAGAAACTCTTGAAGAGTTCTCAAAAGCAATATATTATCTTCTGAAAGAAGTTGAAATGAAAAACTTGCATAATTTTTTGGTCCTGAAGTGCCATATCTTTATGCAATTGGTACATTTATATATTTTGCTATGACTACGAGGGATTACCATCATACGATATTGTTCTACATGACAGTTAAATCATATTACGAAAACATTTGTTTATAAAGCAAGTCAGGAATACACTTGAAGTGATTTCAACAATATTATATGCCGATGCAACTCTATTCAAAGATTGAAGATGCAACAACATAATAGCCCAACTAAAGAGTGGATTCATAAAAGGATAAAACATATTTCACCAAAATTGTTCTTCACACACGAGATTCAAAAGAATGGTGATATCAACGTGCAACAGATTCGTTCAAGTAATAATATGGTTGATTTGTTCACTAAGTCTCTACCAACTACAACTTTCAAGAAGATGGTGCACAAGATTGGAATGTGAAGACTCAAGCACTTGGACTGAAGTTCTTATCAAAGGGAGTTAATACATGTTATACTCTTTTTTCCGTACAAGGTTTTGTCCCACTGGGTTTTTCTTGTAAGGTTTTTAATGAGACAACAAAGGGCGTATTATTAGAAATGTGTACTCTTTTTCCTTCACTATAATTTTTTCCACTGGGTTTTTTCTAGTAAGGTTTTAACGGGACACATTATCTACCAAATAGACATTCAAGGGGGAATGTTATAAATATTATTTATTACATTGTGAATGTCTATCTCTACAAGGAAAGTTAGGGTTGGTAACTTTAGGACCAAGTTAGTTTTCCCTATGTATAGAGAGGTTCTCTCCATTGTATATTCATCCCTCAACGAGAAATAAAAGAACTCTTCTCTCTTTCTCTACAATATTCTTGCTCTTGTTTATTAGTTTATAACAGGTCTTTAGTTTTTCTTTTTCAATTAAAAAAATAGTCAAAAGTAGCGAAAATAGTTTGGGAAGGGCATGGGCAGGTAATTAGTTAGGGTTGGGCCGGGAATTAGTGATGTTTTCCCTTAATTTTTCCCATGCTTCTCATCGTTTAATGAAAATTTCTGGGCCAAAGTAAGCTTATTCGCTTGTCTACGAAACTAGAGATTCTGAGTTCGATCCCCAACAGAGTCGGGAAAAAAATCGCAAAGCAAAGTTACATAGAAATTTTGCATTATCCGTGAAGTTATCGGGCATAAGTTGTGTAGTAACTACTTCGCTCGGTATAAGTTTATAGAAACTTTGCTTTGTCCCACATAAGTTCTGCCTTGTCCCACATAAGTCCTGTAAAAATGAAGTTATGTCGGATAACTTAATTCCTACATAACTTATGCTAGACAAGGCAGAAACTTTGTCATACGAAATAGATCATAGATAAGGGTAGACCGAATTTCTTTTTTTCTTTTTTTGAAATTAAAGACCATGATTTGAGAGACAAAATTAAAGACCACCCCAAGATAGGGACATTCGTGCAAATTTCCAGTTTTTTACTTCAATACATTGTGTCCTTAAATTCATTTTTCTAGTTAAAAACTTCATAGCATTGTATTGTAAAGTTCAGTTTTCAGTTTAAAACTTCAGGATATTGTGTCTGAAGTCTAGTTTTTTCAATTCAAAACTCAAGAAAATTGTGTCCTTAAGTTTTCAATTCAAACTTCAAGATTTTGAGCTTTGGCCCGTTTGACCATGAAATTTTTTCACTTTTTCCCGAAAACGTTTTCACTTTATTTGGAAATCAATGTTTGACCATGGAGAATTTAAAAAACTCTAAAAAAATTGTTTTCACTTTCACTACATTCAAACAACCAAATATTCTTTGCAAAAACTATAACCAAACACAACTCCAACTCCAAAATAACAAATAAAGTGAAAAATATTTGGTTTTCATAGGCATAGAAACCAAAAACTTTTTCACTTTTTTTGCAATTTTGGAGTTGGAGTTGTGTTTGGCCATAGTTTTTGCAAATAGTTTTTTTTTTTTTTTGAAATGTACTTGTTTTGGTTGTGACAAAAGTGAAAACTTGAAAAATAAGTTTTTCTTATTTTTCAAATTCCAAATGCAACTTCAAGTTGTATTTGGAATTTTCATGGCCAAACACTAATATTTAAAAAAAGTGAAAAAAATTTCCAAAAAAAAGTGAATAATTCTTTGGCCAAAACGGGTACTTTTCAGTTTAAACTTATGGGACACAGTGTCCCCAAGTTCAAATTGGGTAGTTCGACTTCAGGCTTGAGTCCTGAAATAGTACTAGATAAACTTTAAATAATTACAAACACTAGTGAAAACTTAAATAGCAGCCCAAAAGATGGCTATCCGTGCACTTCGCCCAAAACTGTCTCTGTGGATTGTTTATTGAAAGAAGTTCACTTAAGTGAATATTTTTCCGAATAACAAGAAGTTTACAATGTCCATCAATGAATGTGGTGGGATGAATAAAATCCCTCCACCCGTAATTAGAGATCTCGAGTTCGAGCTTGAGAATAGAGAAACTTCTGGCAGGGAATGCGCTACGCCACAATAATCAGGTTTGGTCGGACCAGAACACACAGTTATCAAACACACACACACACACACAAAAAAAAAAAAAAGAAGAAGAAGAAGAAGAAGAAATTGAGATATCTACAATAGAATAAAAACTAAGTTGAGGATGCACTGTAATATATGTTGGGAAGAAAAATGTAATTCTATCTCCTTGTATGTACAAACGTAGCGTTTTCATCGACCAAAAGAGGAAACTTGTCTTTTATTCTTCCGCATTACAAATTACAAAAGTTAGCTTGCTGTTCAGCCACTGGCTTCATTCTGAAGACGTGTGAAGGTATTTTTCTTCCGGTTATATACATGCAAATCAATTATACATCTAGAAAAATTCAACAAGATCAATATGGGCCCTATGACCTATCCAGTGAAAGAATATATTAACAAAAAGGATAACAATGAGGCAGTATCTGTTCAATGGAAAGTAGTTCTGTCCAAAGCATAGGAGGTGATGAATTAATGATTTCCTGGCCAAGCTCATTTATCTTGTTGAGCAAAACTGTTTGTTCAGTCTCAAGCTGGACCGTAAACTCTTCTTGTGTGTCATGTAGGCTTTCCAATTCATACAGCTATGCTGAAAGTCCTTCGAGATCATCGTCTTCGATTAAAGACTGGAACTTGATCATCATTTGTTTCATCTGATACAATCCATCATTCAAGATGGCAGGTTGCAGTTGATCAAATGTAATATGCCAGCTTAGGGTGTTCACGGTTTGGTTAAAAACCAAAAACCAAAACCTAAACTGATATTTAGTTGGGTTAGGTTTGGTTTTGAATATTTAAAAACCAATAATATTTGGTTTGATTTTGATTTTACTTAAAAGCAAACGGAAGAAAAAAACCGAACCGACAAATTTTTGTGCATAATTTTTTATAATTGTATATATACAATATATTATTTTTTATAAATACTTTTAAATAAATTATAAATTTTTTAAGCAAAATTTTATTTATCTTTAATAGGTTGGTGACTTTATACCTTTAAGCCGATTTTAAAAGAGAAATCCATGAATTCAAGATATCCATGAATTCAAGCTCATTTATTCAAAGAAACAATTATATGAGATTTACCTAGATTTATGTTTTGTATTTCTTATAAACTTTATTTACTTAATTAAAATCATATATCCTAAGACATTTTTACGCATAATACAAGAAACTATAGCTATTAAAACAAAAGGGTAATAACAGATAGGGTTGTTCAAAACCGAACCGCAACCAATAACCCAACCGCAAAATAGGTTTATTGGTTTATTGGTATCGGGTAATTGGATTAACGGATGGGGAATGGTTTGGAATTTTATAGTTAACGGCTTAACGGTGCGGGGGACGGTTTCCTCATTTTTCTTATCGGTTTAGCCGTTAACCCGTTAAGAATAATTAAATTATAAATATATCCCTATGTATATAAAGTCCTAAAGATTAGAGATACTAATCTTTGAGCCTAAAACTCATTTTTCTTCCCGCAACATGGTAGCAGTTTCTCATTTTCCTTATTGCTTTTGCTTGTTGTTTGTTTCTTATTATCTCATGTTACCAACTAGAATCATTCAAAACATTTTTACTTTCCTTGGATGTTTCTTCCCTTTTCTATGGTGAAGATAAGAACGAGATAGAATTACTAGTGGTTGTTTGAAAGAAATAAGTTTCTTATGGACATTGACACACTCTAGTATGAAAATCTATACTTAATGCGCACGAGTTGTTTATTTAATAACGATACTTTTTTAGTGAAAATTTAATTCGTATTTTATAATTTAAAATCATGTGTCCCAAGAATACCCATCATGAGTAATACATCGATTTAAATCTTGCGATGTGAAGCAAATAGGGTCAAATGTGAGTGTGCAACCTATACGCTATCAATATTGAGCCTTTTGTGTTTTGATAATTTTGTATTGATGCAATAGTCCGAGCAATAGAAGGAAAAAAAATCTCATATACCTTATTGATGAACCGATAAACCGACCGCTAACCGACCGTTAACCTATTAAATCCACACCGAACCAACCGATATCTTATTGGTTGGTTGGACGAGATATTTAAAAACCGATATCCTATAAGCCGAACCGTTGAGCACAATTATCCAGCTGAACCGCCCGATAAGCACCCCTAATAACAGATTATACATTGAAAAAGGATAGAAAATTCTCTAATAATTGCAGGAAAAAAACATGAAAGAGAGAAATACCGTTAATTTTCTTAAAAATCGACTCAAACCGAACCAAACCGACTATAACAAAACCGATGGATATGTATTATATTTGGTTTTGGTTTGGTTCTAATAATTCTAAAAACCAACTAGATTGGTTTGATTTTGGTTTTAACCCAGAACCGATCCAAACCGACCCATGAACACCCCTAGCCAGCAAATACTCGAAGAACTTGAGCGTGTCTTTTTTTTTTATGACATGGGAACCCGCAGCGGCTACCCTTCGGGTACGCATAGGGTAAAGTCAGCTCCTGTGCAATAGCTCGCAAACCACACAGAAGAGGTAACTCGCACTAGGCAAGCCTCGTGCGACGAGCTCGACCCGGAGCGCAAATCCGTGTCGTAGGCGGGGGTTTCAAACCTGAGACCTCCATTATGAAAGCCCCATGCTCAACCAACCGAGCCACCCTTGCGGGTAGAATTTGAGCGTGTCTTTACAGTAGGTTTAACACCTCAATAGACTAGCCTTTGATATAATGCAGCTCCTCATAAACAATTAGCCATGAAATGTTGTTATCCTTTCATCATCCTCATCAATTGAGTATTCTGAATCTTCGTCATTTGCCCATTCGGAATCTTCATCCTCATCATCATCAGACTCCAGATATGAAGTTTCATCTTCACTCTGCACACCGAATGAAAATATAGTTAATATAAATATTTCACTATCGTGCCGATGGTCTAATGGAAACAGTCTCCCTTCCTCCCATCCTCCCAAGGTAGGGGTAAGGTCTGCGTTCATTATACCCTCCTCAGACTCCACTTTGTGGCATTGTTGCTGTTGTATAAATATTTCACTATCTTTCTATATTGATCTTTTCGTTTAATTAAGTATCTGCTAATTTATCTTTTCCCGGAAGTACAAAAAATCACCCTTCCCTCCTCCTCTGGGACCCCTTTCCCCCTTCACCGCAAGGAACTATTAACAACTAGGACAAGAGGAAGCCCAGCAAAGTCGTAGTTAAAGACAGTTCACCACTCTAGTAAAAGAAGCCTTACCTAGACAGCCCCAAAAAAACTGTTGTACACTCACTTGTGAAAATCCTGAGACACGATTGAACTGACCAAGCTCCTCCAAATTGCTAGTATTTATGTCCGCATTACCAAAATCACTCTATGGACAGACAAGAAGAAGAAGATAATACAGTCATCTAACATGTACAGAGAGTTAAAATATGCACTTAGAACTTCAAAAATAACGGTGAACATGGTGTAGCCACAAATATGCTTCACATTACAATAACAAATTTAACTCAGAGAGCAACCTCAGGTTTTTCCACCATCTATTTTTGGCTTCACCTCTCTTGAAGAAGAGGCAACTAGTATAGATAGTTCTCAACAAATATCTCAATGTTTTTTGTTCTTAAATAAGGAATAATTGTCCCACTGATAGACAAAGTAAAACTGGGAAAAGATGAACTTGGCTTACCAATGTTACAAAAACCCACTTAGTACAAACAATTTGGGTTTTAAAAAGAACCACATTTTTGTGCAGGTTCTCCACTTTTATATACCAGGTCCCACGACATCAATAAATTCTTACTTTATCCAGAGAATGAAAAGGAAATTTCTCTGCTCTTAGATGTGATCGTTCTCCAGGTATTATGGTTTACAGAGATCAGATACGTACCCCTTTGCTGCATCTCTATGAGATTCTGACTGAATAATGTAAATAAATCTGAGTTTAGTCAACTTCTACACACTAGGGTTTGGTCTTCTAAAAGATGGCAATCTTAAATTAGGAACATTTGTTTCATCTATAATATTCAGAAATATATTTCTCTGTAAAAACTATAATATGGCGTTTATAGGACATCAATTTTAGAAAAAAGAATATAGCTGGTTTCAAGAATATCTTCAACAATGCAAGATTTGGCCTTTGAATGAATAACAACAACAACAACATGCCCAGTATAATCCCACCAGGTGGGAGTCCGGGGAGGGTAGAGTGTACCTTCGCAGAACCTTACCAACCTTTTGACGGGTAGAGAGGCTGTTTCGAAAGACCCCCGGCTCAAAGAGAGACGAAAAAGCATCAGGAATAATAAACAGTAATAATAAGCAGTAATAGCATCAAGATAATACGACAAATAACATAGTAAACGATATAATCGGAGTACAAGCAAAGACAAGGACCTACCAGGCCTTTGAATGAATAATATATTAATATTCTGATCTCACTTAAATTTAGTTCTCTATGCTCTGTAGCCGATACTTGAAAGATGCGAGGATAGATTATGCACTTATAAGAACAGATCCAGTTAATTTTTTTAAAAGCTAACTGAAAGATTTACAAACTTCAGGGAAAATTTCATAGGAACAGCCGGAATCTGCAGCATGAAGTAGAAATCTAAGGCATGTGAAAAATTCTATAGCTCATCTGTTGACACTTTCTCATAGTTAGATAGTATAAATACACCTAGATTGCACCAAACTTTCTTCTCAAAATCATAAAAGGAAATTGAATGAATTTCAGACAAGACGAACATTGCAACAGAATTCTAAGATCAAACATAATAAAAACAATGCTTTATCTTCTTTTTTTAGAATGGTAACATAAAAAATGCTTTAGCTTGTAAAAAACTAATGCGCGAAACTTTTAGAAGTGCTATAAGTAAAAAATGTGCTTTTCAACTAGAAGTGAAAAAATATACTTACAATCCCAAGTTTATGTTCAAGCCGTTTAACTACTCGGGCGGTCTTAGCTCTAGCCGCTTCATTTAACACCCTTTCATGTTCTTCGGCAGCTACTTCTCTCCCCCACCGAGCTTGAGCCTCATAAAATTCTGCTGAAGTACCGGCAACAGCATGGCCTTCAATAGCCAACAGTGCTGCTGTGGCTACTTCAGCAAGCCCAGTCAGCTTTTTCTCTTCATCATCTTGCATCTGTTTTGTTATCTCCAGCCTTTCTGCTAAAGCAGCTGCAACACTAGGCGGGAGGAAATCCTTTCCTCTATAAATGATTAAGTAATATTTGTTTCTTAGAAGGGGAACTCCCCCAGTTAATATCTGTCATGCAGCCCACATGTTAGCAATAAAACTCGACATATCTCCAATTCAAGGGCATGCAATCAATATGTGCCATTCGTGAGGTTATAACCCCCCCGGGAATGGGAAGGATCCTAATGCACCATCAAACAGTTTAATAATGGTGATAACTGAAACTTATTAGCGTAAAAAGCTTACAATGAGTCCCAAGATCACATATGATGCATAACATGAATACTTCAGGCGATTTTTCTTTTGAGCAGTCAACTTAATGGTTAAATAAAGCATTTTAGAAGTGGCAGAATGAAAAACCAAAGATGTCTCTCAAATTTTAAGATATTCTCTGATTTTCTTGTCTTGAAATTCATATAAGCAGAATTAACTTTTACTTCTTTTTAGAACTAAAACAGCACCTGCAGAAGGAGAGAAGAAGAGACCACAGGAACCAATATTTCCATCTCAAAGGTGGAATAATGAGCTATGACAAGTTGAGCTATCAAGGACTCCTTAACATTATTTAGTTTTAGACAAGAAACTTCTGATATGACTAACAACCTTAACATCATCAAATTAAAGATGAAACTGCAATTCTCTGCAAGGAAGATAAATAGTACCCACTACCCAGTACTCCCAATTCAAATGGCATTGCACAAAGACTCGAAGAAGGGATGTCCTAAACAGAAGGGATATAATCATATCAAACATTCTAACAAACCTTTAACTCATCAGCCATGAGCTTGTTGTTTGTGTTCTGAATACCACGTTTGTCTGCAATTTTCACAACTAAGCTTTTCTCCCAAAGCTTGATTATAGCAGCAGCTAGCCCTTGATGATTCCTATTTCTCCCTAAAAGGCATACCAGTAAGACAACCCGTGTTTTTCATGCTAACAATTACCCACCGCTTGGTATTGTATAGTATTGTACTTATAAAAAAATGGATCTTGGGCCTAACTCAACCCCAAAAGCTAGTTCATGAGGGGAGGATTGCCCAAGTCCATATAAGGAATCCAAACACCCATCCCACAACCGATGTGGGAGAATCAACAACCCCTGCACGCCCAAGACTGGACATCTGGAGCGTGGACAATGTAAAAACACTAGATGATCATACTATCATGGATAGGTAACCAATTGAACTAACCTCAACAATCTCGTGGGCATTCTTCATATCATTAGCCAAAACCTCATGAAACAAAACTTAAGCCTAACCAACTCATTCTTCCTCCACGAATAATGAATCTTTTCCAACACAGCACCAGTAACCCCAGCCTTAGGTACATTAATCCTTTCTCTCAAAGTCATACCATTCCTCCTTAATCTCCTCATCCTCGATCGTCAATTCAGCTAATGTCGGTGCCTTAACCGCCCTTCTCTTCTCCTCCTTCATATTCCGTTCCCACGGTAACAATGTATTATCTCCTTCATCGTCACTCTCTTCCAATATCGTATCCGGTCTAACCCAAACCCTATTCAATACATGCCCTAAGTTCTCCTTTTCTCCAGTGCACAACACTCTCAAATCCAATTTCAAATTCTCCTCTTCTTCTAAACCTAATCGTAAGTTTCTGAACCTCAGTACTATCCTATCAAAAGCAGTGGTCCCTACTCTAGTGTTTTCATCAAAATATCTAGAATCGAGGGTTCTAGAATTCGAATGCTTCTATCTTACAAGGGTAGAATTGTAATTTGAGTCTCTGTTACGCTGTTTCCGGTAATTGCTGTTGGTTCGGATATTGCAGGCAGTGAATGATGACAAGGGAAACAAAGAATGGAGGTTGAATTTTTGAAAAGGAAGAGAATATATATGGTTAGCAATTCTGTGAATTTCGCTCTTGACAAGTCCATTTTGTTATTTAATTCAACTTCTATGTTGTTGTTTGTAATGGATTCGTATTTATAGGTTAGCCTCCGAATTGTAATGACCCGACCCGAGTGTTTCTTCCTCATCCAAGTCGGGTAATTTTCGACCTTTGAAAACTTACTGAAACAACAACAATAACATACCTAGTATATTCCCACAAGGTGGGGTCTGGAGGATAGAGTATACACAGACCTTATTCCTATCTTGGAAGGTAGGAAGACTGTTTCCGATAGAACCTCGCAACTTTAAAAAACTTATTGCATTTTAAGAATTTTTTTGAAAAACATTTCATTTTTTGAAAGAAAAAAAAATGTTCAAATACTGAAAATCATTAAAGTTTTCTCGGACAAAAAACAGAAGGCATTTCTGAAATTACATTCACGTAGCCATATTTTTTATTTACGTCTGCATAGCCACTTTTTCACGGTATACAACATTATACAACAATATTCAACTTTATACACTTACTATAGACAATGTATCAACCTTGTATAAAAGTGTATAATAATGTATAAGAGGTGTTTATACACATTTTTACACTAGTATACAATATTATACAAACTTCTATTTTGATTTTAGTTCCTGAAACGTCACCCTACTAGCACGTATCCATGGCTCCAGCTCCGCCCTTACCTCCTGCGACACTCCACCAACATCGTGAAACAAGAAATGAGAGCAGGAAAAACCAGGCGGGGTTTTGGGGTGGGGTGGGGGCGTGGGTAGGGTTAGCTCGAGTAAAAATATAAACATGGGCTAAAACAGGTCATCAGTTTGCTCCTAATTGGCATAGAGTGTAAAAGTCCCAATTCAGTAAGTCATTAGGGTATAATAAGAAAAAGAAACAAGAATACAACGGAAACACACCAAATTGGTTGTTCCAAACGATAGACATTTTCATCTTACATGAGGATGGAACAATCGAAACAAAATTGTATTTAAAGAAACAATACAATACAATAAAGAGTAACACGTGACAACCATCCACACAGGGGTTAGTAAATTATTTTTCCGAGGTATAGACGTCTAAAATGCCCTTGTATAACGAGTATGAACTAAACAGTAGTAGTATAATTCAATTAGCTCTTCTCTTCTCTGTTAAAATAAATATATGTGGAAAGAAAAAAGATAACTAGATATCCGGAATAGAATAAAAAGTAAGTTGAGCATCCACTGAAATATATGTAGGAAGAAAAAATTGTACTATAGTGACTCCTTGTAATACAAACGTAACGTATTTCATCCAAAAGAGAAACTGATTTTTCAATGTCTTTGCATTACAATTACAAAACGTTAACCTGCTGTTCTATTATGGGAAGCATGAATGTATTTTCTTCCAGTTAATATACACGATTGATCAATTATACAGCTTGAAAATTTCAACAAGATGATTACAGAGGCCTATTACCTATCTAGTGGGAGAATCGAATATTAACAAACAAATAAAAGATACCAATGAGGTTTGCAGTTTGTTCAATGCATAGTAGTTCTTCTATCCAAAGCCAAGGAAGGTGATGAATTAATAATTTCCTGGCCAAGTTCATTTATCTTGTTGAGCAAAAGTGTTTGTTCAGTCTCAAGCTTGACCATAAACTCGTCTTGTGTTTCATGTAGGCTTTCCATTTCATGCAATGATGCTGAAAGTCCTTCGAGATCATCGCCTTCTATTAAAGACTGGAACTTGATCATCATTTGCTTCATCTGATAGAATTAATCCATCATCAAGATGACAGGTACAGTTGATCAAAGGTAACATGTAAGCAAATGATTGAAGAATTTGAGGGTGTGTTTGGGATAATGTTAAATGACTTATTTATTGGAAAAATGTCTTCCGGCGTTTGGTTGGAGAGTGGAAAACATTTTTCTTAAGAAAACATTTATGAAAGATTGATAATATATTAGTAAACTGGATAGTATTTGATGAAATAATTGAGTATCAGACATTGATAATAATGTCCAAGAGTTGGCCAAAACAATGATACGCAGCTAAGAGCTAAAATAATTGTGAAGAAAAATGATTTCTGCCCAGAAGAGGGATAAGTTACCTTTCCTCTTTTGGTGGAAAATATTTTCTGATACCCAAAAGAAAACATTTTCCAAAAAATAATTTCCGTCAATACCAAACACACTCATAGTGTAAAGTGATCTAACACAATATAATGACATAAGTAGCTGCTTTTACCTGGTTAGAAATTTGGCGGCGTGCTTTGGTTACTGAGGACTCAGAATCCAGGCTTGATTTTTTTTCCAGATCGGGTACTTTGCGTGTGATCTGAATATGGATCTCTCCCTTCTTTACATTTTGAAGGGGTATCCACTTGTCAAACATTTGATTTGGCGGCAACCTCTGGTACTCAACAACACAATCACCTATACTTGATGTTGGTAGTAAATGGTTGTGGTCCTTAACATGCAACTCCAGGGGACTCCCATCATCAGGAAATTCTAACGTCTGGTGCCACTGAGGACTCAAAGTTTTATACATAACCTGCGAAGAATCCAGGATGGATAGAAAATGACAAAAAGATCTTGAGCATGAGACTGTCAATTTAGCACATATATATTTCTAATAGTATCAGTAGTCTGCAATTAATTTATTTCTAAACTCTTTACCTTAGTTCTTCTCTTCAAGTTCCCATATTGTACCCTCACATAAGGATCACTGGTTCCTCGGAGATCAGCAGCAACAAGGTCTTTTGCCTCAATGAGAGCAAGTTCAACCCAACCATTTGAAGTTAAACCCTAAGAAAACCAAAGATAGAAAGAAAGTGGAATGAAAATCAAGAACATGAGCATGTAAGTGCCATAGTTTTCCTTTCTCTAGCACACAGTGCTTACTTTCGGATATTCTTTTGTTTAAAATTAATCTGAAATTCCTCTTCGAAGTTCGAACAATAGCTATGGTAGAGAATACCTTGGATCCTTCATAGTCCTCAACTTTGACTGCTTCAATGTGGAGCCGCAATTCTCCAGAATTCACTTTTTCAAGAGGAATCCACACATCCCTTAGGGAACCTTCTGTAAGTCCTTCTAAGTTTACTCGTGCACTACCAATGTTCTCGTCTCCAAACATCTCCTCAATGAAGCATTTTATCTTCAGATATTCACCGCCACCTATTTCATCAAACTCAAACTTCTGATTCCAGATAGGATCTGAAGTATGTGGAACAGTTCTCGATCTTTTGAGAGCCTGCGAAAAAGTTTTAAGGATCACTACAAATTCGCTCAAGCTCCCTTGTATTGTAATATTGAAAAGTTAATTTAAAAAAGCTTCTAGCATTCCATTTCTAAACCAATTCATAAAAGTCAACAATGATAGACATATATGGGATTTTTGTTCTGGAGATATGATATACCTTTCCATACTGGAATTTCACATAACAGCCAGAACCAGGCTTTCCAAATTTATCTTTTGACGGAAGATCTTTTCCTTCAACTATTGTCACATAGATTTTTCTTCCTGTTCTAGGTAGAAAACTTGATGTGCCGTTGAGTGAAGGCTGAGAGCTGATAGGCAAACCATTTGAGCTATGTGAACCATCAGCAAATTGCCATTCCTTTAAGACGAGTTTCACTGTCAACTGAAACAATCATTTAAAACAAAGAAATTAGTACTACAACTTCGTACCTACACCAAATAAAAACACAAGAATGAATATCACTTTGTTTTTCATTTCAATCCTTCTAATTCAGGTGGAGCATATCCTAATAAGGTAGTCTCACGCGTGAAAAAGAAGTTGTTCAGTAGAAGCAGGACAAAAAACTAGTTATGTGGTACATATTAACTAACCTACAAATTGTAATTGGTTGAAGAAAAACAGTTAGAAGGGACATAATCAAAGCATTAACTATAGAATGAAACCCTTTATGAAACTAGACTTGTGAAGGTCCTTGTGGAAAGAGGAAAAAAAAGGGCAAGGACTATTTTTGAATTGATTTGAACAAAATGCAAGAAGGCTTGTATAGGAGTTGAGAGTACATGAAAAGGAAACTTTACACTAAATAAAATACGGAATCTATTTCCTTATATTGTTAATTACCAGGATAAAACTTCCCATATTTTACACTATGAGAGTCTACCTCTGATGATCAAAAGGAATCTATGATACCACGAATGGGTGCAAATTGAGCAAAACCATACTATGATGATAAGAATGTGAATAAAACCTTCTTTTTTGTGTGTGTGCGCGCATTATCATTATCAACTACACGATGTGGAAGCTCAAACGAAGACAAAGTATGGTAATTATAGAGGCGCAACTTTAATAAGACCATAGTTTAAAACTAGATTCTTACCTCCCCTGAATTAATTCCCTCAAATGGAACCTTCATTTCAATTTCTTTACCACAAAAGTCAGCACGCCCCGCTATTGCAGTGGAGTCAGCTCCCGTCGCCCAAAATATTGTTGAATCATCTGTAACATATCTCATCTGTTTCATAAAGCCACATCATGTGACAAATGTCACTACAGAGTGTTAGAGAACTAATAACTCTTTAAGCCCGTAAAATGAGTGAACAGACAAAATATTGCAGTAAGGCTCGCCCCTTTCTAAGATGGTAGCATACGAATCTACACATATTCACCTTTATTTCACAGCTTGTCAGAGAGTCATATTTTACACTACCAGGAGTGCATTCAAATAAATTGAACTTAATTGTTCCTGCATCCTCGTGTAGAGTCATATTGAATTTTGAGTCCCATCTAGGGCAGGATCCTGGTTTGACATCTGTCCTCCTGGTTAATTCTTCAACTTCAACCTCAACAAACGTCCGCAAATCCTTGTAATCATTAGAATTCTCCATATAATTATCTGTAGTTGAGCTCTGTTGTTTCCTAGAAGGGACAGTCCTTAAATTACTCCTTGACAATTTGCTGGCAGATATCACAGTGACCGAAAGTACACCGGCGACAGCCCTTTTGAATAAATTCACCGCGGGCAAAGAAAAACAATTACGACGAGGTTCAACCATCCTCTTAGCTAAGGAGTCATTAACAAGTTTAACCTGTGTAATAAAATAAGCAAAATAATGAAGAAATTAGTAACGAATCAGAATGCTACTGTAAGCTGAAGCCAGAGAGAAAGGTCAATAACATAGAAGCACAAAATTCTACTGATGGTAATATAGTAAATTCAGTCACACACCAGCCATGCAGAAACACCTGGCAGCTCAGTTGCTGGAAGGGATTGGCTTCCACCACTTCCAAACGCAACACCTATCCTAACATCCGGGGACGTCACGAATGAGTATAAAAATGCTCTTCCATCTAGAACTGGCACTAACCGGAGCTGAAAAAGTTGGATTAAAGAACTGTCAAGTTAACCATCTTAAGTAAATTATTGTGCAGCAGAGCTGTTTGAGCAAAGCTGCCCACTTCAGTCCTAAATCCGGGTGTAGAAGGTAAACATTTATTGTATAGTTGGAAGCTTATGTGAACCATAAATACCAATAAAAAATAACTAATGAAATGCTTGCACCAAGATCATTCTTCTAGTTACTTTCATGTTTTCCAAGAGGCTGAAAAGGTAAATTGTACATACATCACCATTGATGTGGATACTGTTAATAACTATCCGAGCGGTCCCCATTAATGGCATTCCCAACTTGGCAAGCAACATGATACTTATATCGGTAGTGTCCCAGTCAAAACCAAGATGCGCAATTCGCTGTCCACGAAAGTAATAGTTAGAATACAGATCTTCTCCATTTTTAATACAAAGTAAAGAAAAGACAAGTTTATGATTATAAATTAAAAGCTCAAAACAAGAACTATGCCAAACACCGACGGTATATTCTAACGGTCAACAACAACATACCCAGTGTAAATCCCATAAGTGGGGTCTAAAAATCCAGCAATCAATGAAACTGAAATGGAGATCATGCAGACCAGGTTTTAAATCCAGCGGAGGTAAAAAAACTAAGTAGTTGATTTTTTCCAACTGTCTAAACTTTGGAGGGAAGAGTTACCTGAGTCGGCTAATATACCAAGCAAGTGGGGCCTTTGCTTTAGGCCCCTCAAAATTTGAGGCCTCGAAAGATATATGTAATTACTTTTGGTTTTCTATTTAGTAGTAAAAAGTTGAGATCAACGGACCATGAGAATTTGAAAATATAATAGTCACTCTAATGACAGCTTAGATTTCTTTTAGGAATTAAAAGTGCTAAAAGAATTGTGCAAATAGAAGATGATACTCTAATTAATTACTCGATCAGATAAAAACAGATGGTTAGAGTTCAAACCATGATTATGGTGGGAAGGATACGTGCTATGCCGGGATTATGATTACGTACAACCTTTACATCTATCCCTGGTTGTTCAGCCATTAAGCTAAGTAAAAACTTTTTTTAAAACCCATTAATTACCAAACAAGGTACTCAAAAGGAACCAAACCTGATCATTGGAAGTTGACCAGCGTATCCCACGAAGCCCTAAAAGTGGAGGTTTAGAACCAAGTGAAAATTCTTGTAATTCAATCTTTTCCTACAATTATGATCAAATCTGCTATCAGTTCTTGTAAATTTAGGCAAAATTTAGTAATTCCAGCACCAACTATGAAGGGGTGGACAAGAAAACTCACAATCAACTTCGGTCTTCGTTGTTTCAAGCGTCTCTGTGTCATAACAATTAAAAGAGAAAAAAAGGGAAATTATTTAGATAACATAACAGGAACTTGAATTTGTGTCAAAAGAAAAGCAGTGTCATTATAAAGCATCACATATGCATTATATTTCCAATCCTTTGAAACATAAGTAAAAGATTAAAGCACAGAAAGCATTTCTCAGTTATCAAAAAAAAAAATTAAAGCACATCAAGCATAAGCATAAATCACACATGAAGCCGTACACACATCAATCTTGTTGAATCAATCAACTATATGCATCATGCAGATGCGTCAATCACAAGTTAACTGGTGGATCAATCTTGTACTTCAGGAAGAAAAAACAAAGTTAAGCTTCTATCTACACTAAGGGGCAGCAAATTGGAATCCTTTACTGGTTTTCTTCTAATTTCCAATAACGATCAACTGAAATGGTGGAATTTATCCTAAAGTTGAAGAGGATATCTGACTCAAAGTTGAAGAGGACATCTGACTCACTAGACACCTAATATTTATCCTATCCACTAGTTCCATCAAACACTCAACTTTCAGGTAAGATTCTGCTGCTTGTTGAGCAAAATGCAAGTACCTGCACGTACAGAGAGAGATAGAGAACAAAGAAATTTACCTCGACAATAGAAGAGAACCTCAAAGAAAGCCTCGGGCTAATATAATTAGGCCAAACTTCAATTAATAGCTTATTCAGCCACTCACACTGCTCCAAAGGTGTTGTTGGCTGTAAAAGAAAGAGCAAAATGGGAGTAACGGATTAACCCCAACTTGTCCGGAGAACAGTGAAAAAAAATAAAAGCAAGGAAAATGAGACAGAAATTACTGATGTCTCTAGCAACACTTGCATCCATTTCTTATTCAAGTCTTCTGCAAGAAGTTTGCGCTGGTAACTTCCATACTGCAAATCGAAAGGTTGGTGTTTGATTAGAGCCTTAATATATACCTTTGTCTCTATCCAAAACATAAAAGGACACAAATTCTGGGAAAGAAAGGGACACCAGACTATACCTGGCTTGATAAACATTAACTAATTAAAGCTATCACAATACCAACAGCAAAGATCAGTTTTTTCATATTGAAGAAAGACACTTGATAAAGTTTCACTACAATAGTGATCTTGCACTCATTGATTTAGGGCCCGCTTGGCCATGCAATTTGGGTAAGTTTTGTTAGTTTTAACAAATTATGGGGTTTTCATGTTTATAAGAAAAAGTACACCTTTTGAAATCCAAATTTCTATGTCCAAACAAAATTTCAACTTCAATTTAACCTCTACCCAAATCAAGTAATTTCAAATCATGATTTCAAGTTCATATCCAAACGTCTACTTAGAAATAAACAAGAAAAAAAAACTTGCTTGTCGGTGGAGACATCAAAGTACAAAACAAACAGATGACATCAGAAGAAAAAAAACAACATAAGATCAAGCAATATGTCACCAGAAACAAATAAAAATATAATCTTTCATGCCATATAGATCCAAAAGATCAATATAAAAGTAAAACTGTTACCTGAAAAACTGCCCAGATAGCCACAGCAAGAGGAACCCAATTAGTGAGAGAGAAAAACCACTTCTCTATACCCCAAACAACTAAAAATACAGGAATTACAACTGGAAGAAATGGCTTATCAGCAATCAACTGATTCAAGAAATCCAAAACTTCCCTCACATCCAAAGAACTTGCTCTCTTTTTCTTCACCATCTAAAAAATGCAACTAACTACAGTATCCAAATTCTCAACGCTTGGTCAACTTTAACTTTCTGTAGCATTCCCAAAAAACCCAAATATTTAAAGACTCTGTCTTTTTCACTTCTTCTTTGTTCAAGAATTTAACAAAAGGAGAAAACGGAAAGACCCACAGAAACAGAGAGATGACAATTTTTTCTTTATTTTCTTCGAAATATAAGAAAGGACA
The DNA here is from genome assembly GCF_029784015.1 of Lycium ferocissimum. Taxonomy (NCBI): domain Eukaryota; kingdom Viridiplantae; phylum Streptophyta; class Magnoliopsida; order Solanales; family Solanaceae; genus Lycium; species Lycium ferocissimum. Next base: position 4,265,989 of record NC_081346.1, read on the forward strand.
AGAATATAGTATGTCCCTATTGATCCGTTAAGGGAATTAAGAGAGACGGCTATTAAGACTTGGCAAATTTTGCGACTTTTTGCTTCACTGTCCAAAATGGAGAGCTGGAAGATTGGAAGCCAAGAAGAAAAGTCCAAGTCAACTTAGCCTCCTAGGCATGCTATAGTACTTCAACATGTTTAGATTTTACTATTATATCAATGTCAGCTTCCGTCTCTTCAGGTAATTTATGTGAGAATCATTTTTTTTTAATCCTTATCAAAAATAAATGATTCTTTGGTGGTTTGGAAAAATGTTTCTTTTATGAAATAATTTTAGCACATAAATATTCAAGATTTATTTTAAATCATAAATTTCAAAAAAATTTATTCTTTCTTAAACTATAAATTGAAACGGATTGAGTAGTATATTATGCTAGTTTAGAATGTAGGCAATGTCAGCTTTAGTTTAACTTGTCAGGTAATTTTGAGTGAGAATCAGAAGTGAGCTTTGCGTAAGTTTTTTTACCCTATATTTTGCTTATTAAGGATCAAGGTTTCTTCCCCTTTATATTACTCATCCGTCCCAATTTATGCCCTTTTTGATTTTAGTCTGTCCCAGAAAACATGACATTTTTTTTTATTTGATAATAATTTAATTTTAAATTTTATTTTTTACGCTTAACGAGATGATTTATAACCGTATAAATATTTTAAACTTATTTTAGACCAACAAATGCAAAAAAAAAAAATTATTTTTTAAACTCTATGCTGAGTCAAATTACGTCACATAAATTGAGACGCTGGGATTGCTGGTTTTTTTTAACCGGCCCTTTATTCAATTTATCCAACGAATTTAAAAGTATTACTCCATTTTGGGGTAATTTATTTGAAGAATACCCCCTTGGAAGTTGTAAATATTTATCTGCATCTGTTTTTTATATAGTAAATTATGCTACTTATCATGATTAAATAAAACATTAAGATTAGAATATGTATTATTAACAATAATTATTAATAATAGAGTAAGTTAAAACATGTGTGGTATATTCCTCATTGTATAATGATTACTAATACAAGGAAATAAGGTTATACTAGTTAACTTCAACATGCCCTTAGACATGTAGGTTAGCTATTAGGGCAAAATTTAAAGACCAGTCCAAAAAAGAGCAATCCGCGATATAAATTGTATATTATTGCTACCTTAAGGATCAAGGTTGATATTTAAATAATATTTATCCGTTATAGGTAAAAAAAAGATCATAAAATCTACTTTTTCATTTTTAATGTCCCAAATTCTAACTTAATCACACTTTGTATAATGAAGGAAAATCGTTTAATAATAATATATATATATATATATATATATATATATATATATATATATATAAAATATTTGCTTATTGTAATGGTATATTAAATGATCAAATATTTGGTCAAAGTCTCTTTATTATTTTAATCATTGATATTCTATTTTTATAAAGATGGTTAATTATTATATTACCAAAAAAAGAAGATTTGTTATATAGGGGTTAATTTTATAAAGTATTACTCCATTTTGAAAGGGTAATTTATATAGGTAAAATCTTTATTATAGAGAAGTAAAATATAATATAAAAATCGGTTTAATAAAATTATTTTTTACTTATCATGATTAAATAAAACACTCTCTTAAGATTAGAATATATTATTATTATTCTAATTATTAATAATAGCCTAATTTTTCGGAACCAATCTTTTATGTTATATTTTAATGATTACTAATGCAACAAAAATTTCTTATACTAGTTAACTTCAACATGCCCATATGCATGTTTATAACAAAGAGCGTTTTGTAAAATTTCATATGTTATGAAATTGTTGTTATATATCTATAACAATATAGTAGTTAATTATCATTATAAAAAATAGAATATATATGGTTACCAATAATAAAGTATCAGATTTTGATCAAATAGTTAATTTGATACTTTAATATATATATATATACAAAACATTACGTATGAATACATATTTGTAATCTAAAAATATCATTGTCTTCTATAACTTTATTTAATATACATGTGAATATCATTGTTTTATTACAATAAATAAAAGAGCTTCATGGAAAAATATTTAATTTGATATTTTAATATACTATATTTCTATAGATTTAAAATATCTGTCTTAGAGCTTAAAACTTTATACAGTCAGTTATGAATTTATTGAAATTGTATTAACTTTCTTAAATGTTGAGTTAGTGAAGTATTCATATCTTTGAGATTTAAATTTTAAATAATTTGTTATTTTTACAACATTAACAATAAAAAGCATAGATCTTTTTTTATTTTCTTTATGTTTGTTATTATTCAGCTATTATTTTGATTAAATCTCAGTAAAACGGTCAAACTTTATTAGCTAATGATATAACAAAAAATTTGACAAGGTATAATAATCTTTTAATACTTGTCTCAAATTGTATGTACACACATGTATCTTGCGAAACATAGTGAATACATGTACACTACTATAGATTAGTAAAATATGTTTAGATACCACCAAAAATGTTTAAACACAGTAATAATCGACAAAAGATCGGAAAGGTCAATAACAGACCATAAATCTTTTTTTTTTTTCTCCTTATGTCTTGTTATTATTCAGCTTTAAGATTTTAAATGATTCAGTAAAACGCTCAAACTTTATTAGCTAATGATATTATAAAATTTATGACAAGGTATACTAATGCTTTTAAACTTGTCTCAAATTACCAGCTACACACATGTACTTGCGGAAACATAGTGAATACACCCTACTACTATAGATTAGTAAAATATGTTTTAGAACATATTTTTAAATATTATTAAATATATTTTAGAGATATATTCTGAAATAGATTGTACAACTTCTTTTTTTATAAAGTGTACAACCTTTTCATTTACATTCACAGTGGATACGAGATGGTTGATGTTTGATTTCAATTTTATTAGTAATGGTCTTATAGAATCCAAGTGTCATTTTCAAAAGTGCAAGATTTGATTCTCGCCAAATATTTCTCATCTCATTTTTCCCTATCCAAAAGGGACAAATTAAAAGATTGGTGCAGTTTAAAATATAATCCTATAATTCATTAAAGAGAACATAAACTCGTATATTCTTAGTATTTTAGATCGGGTGTAAATTAAAATTATTGTTGGAAGTACTTGTATTTATAAAGTTAACTAAAAGTGGGATACATTCAATTCATACTATTTTCTTAATTATGTTGTCTTTTCTGCCACCACGAATAAAAAATGTTTCGATGTGATATAATAAAGAAAAAATATGTATAATATAATTTCGTAACTTTGTAGTTAGGTGCGCATATAGAGAGAAAGATTCTTCATTGCAGCCAAATTATATTATTTTCCAATAATTCACCTACAAGGTTTATGTCCCACACACGCGGTTTAGTCCTTTACTATGTGGGGCAGTTTAACTTCTGACATTTTTAAGACTTCATAGTGTCAAGATATTAATAATTTCGTTAAAGAGTCCTAGCTTTTAGAGTCTGTTTGGATGGGGGCGTATAAAAGTAGAGCCTGTTTGGATGAAAATAGCTTAAATTAAAAAAAAAAGTTGGAATAAGTTCGCTTTTTTGAATTTAAGTAAACAATGCCAATTTATTTTTTAACTTATTTTAAGACAAAATGTTTACTACCTGATCACTTCAAACATTCAAAAAAAAAAAGAATCCTTATAAGCTAAGCCAAACTGGTTCTTAGTTTCCTTTGAAAGGAACTTACCGAGGTGTGACAGCTCCGCATAATTGAACTCTTTTTTAAAAAAAAAATTGATTGACTTGAATGATAAAATAAAAATTCTTTCTTGTATAGTTTTATTATTATATGCCTACTACTCAGGGGCGAATTTAGGTAGGAAAAATGGATCACGTGAACACATGATCGCCTAACTAAATTCGGTATATTATATATATAATTCTTAAAATATATCTAATATTAACTTAAGGAAAATATGATCAAACAAGATTGAGTGAAGCACTGATTAAGTGCTGACATTAAGGTCTTGGGATCAAACCTAATTAAATGCACTTTTGCTTTTTCTTTTTTCTTTTTTTAAAAAAAATCTTAATAGTAATAATAAATTCATCTTTCTTAAAATCTTGAATTCGCCTTTGGTACTACAAGAACAATATATTGATGAGCAGCCAAAGAAGATCATTGTTGTCACACATGACATCGGCACGTCGATCGTAGAGAAATAATAAAAAAAAACTTTTGATAAATGGATGAAACATGCACCGTTAATTTGTAAACTGCTTGGGGTCCCATTATAGTACTTTTCTTCCATTTTTCCTTGCATTATTCTTACAAACCTTATTAAACAATTGACTCGTTGACTGCAATCTCATTCATTTCCCTCTCCTCTTTTGTCTTTTTATTTTCATAGTACGATTGAGATCAATATTATCATTTTGTTGCTCCTTTTTATGTATATGGTTACATCATGTCCAATTGTGGTCTGCAGAGGATTATGAGCCTGTTTGGATGGCAAAAAATAAGTTATGGTAGGCTTGAAACAATGGCCAAAACAAAATAAGTTGGGATAGTCAACTTATTTTTTTTTTATAAGTTGTTTTCAGTTTATCGCTAGATAAATGTGCTAAAAACTTGGCTCAATTAATTTTGATCTTATTTTAAGCACAAAATCAAACTTTAAAATTTAATAAACAAAAAAAGTCGAAAACGAACTTATAAGCAACTTATAAGCCAATTCAAACGGGCTCTATATGATAAATTAATTAATCTTTTGGTTTAGATAATCAGAGGCGCATTAAAGATTAAGAAAAATCTAACTAGTTCAAACCTTTTGGAATCTTATATCTGAGCTCATCACACATTTGAAATTAGGGGTTGGAATTTAATACTTGCGGAGATTGTAGTACTCTAAAAGCTATCGTTTGTGGTGCATTAACATTCAAACCTTTACTCTAAAGGTTCGATTCTCCGAATATGTATTCTTTTTGTTGTGAGCGTTTTACCCCTCTGACAAGGGCTTCACGCAAATTCAGATATAGTCGGGTCAATACGAGTATAGAACATTGAGTAAGAAACCAAAAACATATCCACGAGCTTGATCTCATTATAATTAGTTTTCAGAAAAAGTATACATATATAATACTGCATCCAGAAACCGTTTCACACGTTAATATGTAGTAACCAGAAGCCATGATGGACGCTGGTCGAGAAAGGTGGCAATTGGCATAGACATTTTGGTTAATTTATGGTCAACATGGAATTGTTGTTTGCTGTTCTACCGATGCTTTAACTAATGCCTGTTTACATCGTATTCTAGATTAGTGGCGGACTAATTAACTAGTAGTAGTAAAAGTTCTTCTTTCTAGAAAATGGGGAAAAATTAACCTAAGCTACTAGAACAACTTTGATATTTCCTCGATAGGAGGCGAAATTGGAAAATTAAGGAAAACAAGAAAAGCACCAACGCTAATATACTTATGTCGATTTCACACATATGATTTTGAATTTTGATTACCTAATCTTAAATGCATTATGTGTAAAATATTTCCTAAATTGCAGCAGAACATAGTAATAACAACCTTTGAAAAAATCAAACAATTAGAATAAGTAAAAGGGCTCCTCAAATCTCAAGTTGGAGTAATTACTAGGTGTACTCTAGTTTCAGGACCACCTCAATTAGCATCATGGAGAACTTTTGATCGATCACCAAGAAGCTCATAGTACATTTCTCTGCCATTATTCGAGATTCTTGTCTGCTTATATAGCTACAAATCTACAATAATAGTAAAATTATGTTAAATACATAGAAAAAATATTATATCCATTGTAACTTGCAACCAAAGCGGATGAAAGATTATTCATATTTTGATAGGTTCACACTTTAGCTAGGTTACAACTGAACCAATAACATTTAAAAAAATATTAGTTCAAAATTTAATTTTAGTGATACATATAATACTTTTCGAGAATATTGGATTCGTTTGAATTCTTTAGTTATACACTTACATTCGCCGCTGCTTACCATGCATGGCCATCACTTACAGGTAGAGCTACAACAAGTGATTTAGCTATATAGACTAAAGGGTGATGAGTTGAACGTAATATCCTTCATTGTAAAATTATATTATTGTGTATGTGTGTGTCAAAAAGCGCTTTTTATAGATATATATTATATGTTGAACATTGTTATATATGAAATTCATTGTTTCGTCGCCGACTACAACTACCTTCTAAAAGAATGGAATTCGAAGAATAAGTATTTCGATTGACACTATTAATAAACCGGGTTAATGATTAACACCAAAAGATTAATTAAGATATACTTAGCTTCAATTTAGTCGAATGATCAAACTTTACAACATTGACCGTAAACTTTGACATAAATTTTTCAAGTTTGTAAAAACAAAATTTATATATTTAGAAACTACATAAAAAGTCTTATAAGTCATGATAATTTATAATTCAAATAATTTAGAAATAATATAAGAAAAACGTGGTCAAAGTACCACCTCGTATATTTTCTAAATAGTAATAGGTTCACATAAGAAATAGAGGAGAGGGAGTATCACTTATATATCACACCAAGTATCATTCATCAAGTTGATTGTGCAAGCTAGCTAGTTTATAATTTTTAATTAATAGAATGAGACGGGCACTGAGGAGAAGGAAGATCTGTTTAATATTTCTAATTTGTTCTATTTAATTCTTGTTTATCATGATTACAAACAGTGAAATTTAGTTGGGAATATCAATCTAGAAGGAATAAACAATGTAACCCCACCATTAGTGTAGTGGATTTACTTTTGTGATCAGTGAGAGTACGACTAACACGAAAGAAGTGATAGGACTTGGGAGGATATGTAACAGCAGCCACAGCCTAGAAAAGAATATTCTTTAAACTGTTGGTAAAATGGATGTACAATATTCGCGTAACGTGATACACGCATCTAGGACTGTTCACGATTTTAGTTAAAACCAAAATTAATTAAAAAATTTAATCAAATCGAATAAAAAAATTGATATTTGGTTTGGTTTGGTTTGATTTGGTTTTAAATTTTAAAAAGAAGATAATATTTGATTTGGTTAAGGTTCTATTAAAAAATAACCGAATAAATAACCGAACAAACCGATAAATTATATACATAAATTTTATAATTATTTATATGTATAATATTAGTTTTCATAAATAATTATAAATATTTTATACCTTTTAATCATTAATTTAATTTTTTGTCTATTTATTTCACATGATTGTTTAAGGCCCATGTCTTTAAGAATATGTCCAAGCCCATGTCTTTAAGTCTTTTAACTCTTTTAAGTGTTAAGTGTAAACCTACTAACAGAAGCTCACGTTAGAATCTAATGTCTTTAACTTAAATTTTTATCCTTTATTTGTCAGCCATTTGATTTTAGGTTGTTTCTTTTCTTGTTTTTTTCAAATTTATACCTTTTTTTTTTCTTGTCAGAAAGGATCCTAAACTTCTAATATTTTTCATATGAAAAGGAAAGATGTTGTAGATTTGGAGGTTCCTATAGAAGATACTTCAGCAACATCAGCATTTGCTGCAACTCGAACACATGGTAACGCCCTAATACTTTTTCCGTGGGTAATCCTCCTAAAAAGCAAAAAAGAACAACTCTTTATAGTCGAGACCCTGCCCTTGGGGATAATGATAGAAAAACATCTGAAGTTTGGATCATTACACAAAGTTTTTTTAATAAAATGGGAGAATTGAGGGCAAAATGCAAGTACTGCCCCAAAGTTTGGGATCATTACACAAAGTTTTTTTTTTATTTCATATATTTTCATTTTAATTTTAGGTAGTCTTTATGTTTAATTAATATGTATGTTTTTAATAACAACTAAAAGCTCCTATGCTCTAGGAGCTCTACTTTATTTCCAGGTATGTGTATTAAGATGACGAAAATGGTGCAGCCACTACTAAGCTGCAACGATGAAAAATAACTTACTTCATGATAAAATGAAATTAATTATCTTTTGCTCTTCCAAGTTGATGTCACTATGAAGCTTTATATTTTATCTTAAAAACAATGATAAATCCATCCTCTTGAAATCGTGGATTCGCCTCTGAACATATGGGCATGCATTTATGGTGAATATGAAGATCCATGGCCTACATTCTCTTTCTAGTTTAATTAGCACCAAAGTCAACTGCGATAGCTTTACAAATATTACGTATATCGCAAGCCAGGCACTCATTTCTTCTTTAATATGATTTTGTATATTGCAGTATATTTCTTTTCTTTTGTTTTTACACTGGTTTAACAATGCTGGTTTACCGAGTGCATGAAAAAGTGAATTCAGCTAAAAAGCAATGCATGGAAGTATAATTATTGGGTTCATCTGAGCCTGAATTTTTTTGACGCGAGTGCTATAGATTATAGATATATATGTGAAAATTTCTTGAAGTTTTAATAAATATTAGACTCTAAACATGTTCATTGTTTCTGCCTTAAAGCACATACTTTTTAACGAATTTTTTTTTTTTTGTAACTATTGATTAAAAGATTGCAGTATGCAATTCCAATATTTGTTGGCTTATAGTTATCAAGAACTAAGAAACTTGTGCATTGGAAGTCTTTTCATGTAATTGACTCTGCATTATGAATATTATATTGTCTGACAGCTATTATTTTTTCTACAAATACTACCAAAAGCTGAAAATGTTTTAGTTGTTCGCCGGATGTAGCGTGAAGAATTGAAGAGTATTAGACTGGCTAATTCTGTTCTTTTCCCGTTGTTAAAACTGATGATCATATGGGTTGGTCCTGTCTTATAGCATGTTTGGCCAAGCTTCTAAAAATAGCTTATTTGAAAAAATATTTTTTTTAAAAGTACTTTTAGCCAAAAACGGTTTGTATTTATCAATTAATTTAAAAATCTTTTGAGCAGCAATTAGTGTTTGGCCAACTTTTTAAAAAATCTTCTATGTGTATTTTTCTCAAAAAGTACTTTTCAAAAAAAGTCTTTTGGGCAAAAAAGCTATTTTTTTGGCTACGAAAAATTACTTACGCTACTCCCCAAAAGCTGACTTATTTTCTCCCAAAACCTTGGCCAAACACCTCACTTTTTTTAAAATAAGCACTTATTAAAAAAATAAGTACTTTTGGGGGAAAAATAAGCTTGGCGAAACAGGTTATTAGATCATGTTTGGCCTAGCGATTTTGAGGCCAAAAGCTTCTTTTTTTTTTGGGAGAAAAAGCACTTTTTTGAGATATTTGAGCTGTTTGGCCAATTAGTAAAATTGCTTTTAAGTAGAAGGAGAAACAATGCGGTTGGGGAGAATTTTTGCTTCTTGAAAAAAGCAGAAGCAGAAGCAAAAAATTATTTTTTAAAGACAAAAATATCCCTACCATAAATATATATTACCAAGTATATCCCTCATTAATCCACTAATTTTTAATTAATAATTCTTCTTTTTATTTTCAGTAGTATAAAGTTAGCTTTCACGTATATAATAGACTTTTATAATTTGTGAAATGATTTTGAATTTTATTTTGGTTGTAGATTTTTAGTATATTTAAATCACCGTGCTGATATTATATCAATATATAATATATATTTTTTTGACTCATATATGTATTAATTGAAAATTTTAACGTGTACTTTTCAATTTTAATTAAGTAAAAGTAGAAACTTAATTAAAATCTTTCATAATAAATATTTAAAATAATTTCTCTCTGTAAAATGATCTTGATAGTAAACGTTCATTAATAATTATCTTTTTTCGTGATTTGACACTCAAAAGCACTATTTTAAGAAGATTAACCAAGCACAATTTGCTTATTAAAAGCAGTTAAAAGCACTTTTCAAATGAATTATCTTATTAAAAGATAATAAAAAAACTGCGGGGATTACCCTTCATATGGACTGCTCTTTAATTTTTGCTGCTCAAATCGGTGGTCTTTATTTTTTCCCCATACTTCTCATTTAATAAAAGTTTGGGCCAAAGTATTCTTATTTGCTGGTCTATAAAATCAGAAATTCGGGTTCGAACCCCAGCAAAAGCAGCAAAAAAAAAAAAAAAACAATTTCGCAAGGCAAGATTTTATAGCAAAATACGCCTAGTGGGGCAAAAGTTATGCCTCAAGGTATAGTTTCTCTAGTTTCTATGTAGTTCTGTTTCCGGCATACTTTTGTAGTATAACTTAATTTCTACGAAACTATGCCGGACAAGACAGAATATAGAAACTATGCCATGTGATATAAGTTCTGTAGGATAACTTAATTTCTGCAGAACTATGAAACTTAATTTTTTGCAGAACTATGCCTTTAGACATAACTTTTGCTCGAATAGACATAGTTTGTTATGAAATTTTGCCTTGCAAATCTTTTTCTTTTTTAACTCTGCTGGGGTTCGAAGCCAGAATCTCAAGAGTATTTTCGGCCACTTTTTTATTACTTAAAGCGGTGAAGGTCAAAAATTAAAGACCAGCAAATTGAGGGCCAAAAATGAAAGATTACCCCAAAAACAGGGCGATCGAATTGCCAAAAGATAAGCATTTTTTTGTGCGGATTGTCCTTCAAATTTGTGGTCTTTAATTTTTTCCCTTCGCCTAATACCCCGAGGTTCTGGGTTCGAACCCCAGCTCAGTAAAAAAAAAAAGAAAAAAAGAAAAAAAAAAGGATTTCGTAAGGTAGAAATTTGGATTCGCAAGGCATGCAAAACTCTACCTTAAGGTAGAGCTTAAAACTCTGTCTGAGGCTAACTTTGGCCCGAATAGGCCTAACTTTGCTACGAAACTCTGCCTTGCATTTTTTTTTTTTATTGTAGAGGGGTTCGAACCCCTCTCTCATCGTAGTATTAGGCAAAGGCCAAAAATTAAAGACCGCCAATTTGAGGGACAAAAATCAAAGACCGGTGCCTTTGAAGGCTAATCGTGCAAATGACCCAAAGATCATGGACCTTGCTGTGGATGATCTTGTGGGTTGTTCGTATCTCATTGGGTTCAAATATTTCCTAAAGCTCATCAAGGGTTGAATGAACATTTTTTCGCGCAGATTGTCCTTCTTTTGGGATGATCTTTAATTTTTGGCCCTCAAATTGCTGGTCTTTAATTTTTGTCCTTCGCTTAAAATGGTGGCCGAAAATACCCCGAGGAAGGGTTCGAACCTCCGCTCAGAAAAAAAAAAATCGCAAGTAAGGCTTTGCAAAAAGTCTGTCTTATGCGACAGACTTTGATTAAGGCATAACTAAACGTCTGCCGGAGACGGCAGACTTTGCCTTATACCAAAGTCTGCCGGAGAAGACAGACTTTTCCTTAAGGCATAACTAAACGTTTGCCTTATAAGACAAAGTTTACCGTATCTGGCAGACTTTTAGTTATGCCTTAAGGCAAAATCTACCTCGCAGACTTTTTGCAAAGCCTTGCCTTGCGATTTTTAATTTATTTTTATGATTACGCTGAAATTGGAAGCCAGAACTTAGAGGTATTTTAGGTGTAGGACAAAAATTAAAAATTAGCAATTTGAGGGGAAAAAAATTAAAGACCACCCCCAACGAACGACAATCGTGCAAATTGTCCTTGAATGAAGGCAGCTTAACATTTTTAGGATCTTTGGTTTCAACAAGTTAGACTCTGCCTAAAGGACACAGAATAGAAGAACTCCTAAATTTTAAAAATAAAATATTAATTTCGTAGACAAACAAATGATGCAATTTGTCTATGCTCATGTAGTAGGGCAACATGAAGCACCATAAGTTTCCATTTTTCTTAATTAGGAGGAAATGATCTCATATACAAGTTATAATTCGAATGGAAGAAAACGATCTTAAATCTCATGTGTGTTATTTACGGATCGCATGTGTTATTATTTGCTACTCTCAAGTAAAAAGAAACATATAACTAAACTAATATTTATAATGACCATAAACTAATCACCCTAAGCATCCATTGTTAGAGAGATTACTTGTAAATTGACATTACCCTATGTAACACTTGATAAGAATTTTATTCAGCTCGTTTGGTTGATTGAATAAGTGAATTAATCCATATATAAATTTCAGCATTGTTATATGGGAAAAGAGTCAAATATACCCCTCGACTTTAGTTTACTAGTTAATTTTGCCCTTTGTTAGCCAAAGTAGTCAAATATACCCCTCCCGTTACAAGTTGGGGCCAAATATACCCCTACCTTTAGTAAAGTTTCAAAAACACCCCTCATTTCTAACATGTTTCCACATAAACAAGTCTAGTCATTGGAATTAGGTGACATGGATGCCACATGACATTTAACTTATTCTATGTGATGCCTACGTGACAATTTTTTTTAAAAACAAATCTGTTAAAAATAGCTTTTATTAAAAATCTAATTTTTATTTTATTTTATAAAACCCGCTTCTTAAAAAAATATTTTGGAAAATTGGATTTTTTTATTTAAAAATCTAGAAAATGATTTTTTTTTAAATCAGTTTTTCAGATTTTTTTTTACATTAATCCAGATTTTTTTTTAAAAAAAACTTTACAGTTTTTCAGATTTTTAACCAAAGTATCCAATTTTCGAGAATATATTTAAAAAAAATGGGTTTTATTAAAATAAAAAAGTTTCAGATTTTTAATAAAAACCAATTTTTCAGATTTATTTTGAAAAAAATTATTTTTCAGATTGTTTTTTAAAAAATTGCCACGTAGCTTTACATAGAATAAGTTAAATGTCATGTGGCCTATGTCCACCCAATTTCAATGATTAGACTTGCTTTATGTGGGAATATGTTAGAAATGAGGGGTATTTTGAAACTTTACTAATAAGAGATATATTATATTTAGCCTTAGAATCTTAGAAAAAGATATTTCTTTACTTATTAATTAGCGGAGAAACCAATAAACTAAAAGTAAAGTGGGTATATTTGACCCTTTTCCCTTGTTATATATATAATATTATTTGACCACTCTACTTATTTCCATTCCTCATGGTACTTTTTTCTGATTAATTTTTACAATTTTATTTTATTAGTAATACAGGGGGAGGTTAAACTAAGCTAAAATGACTAAATCACCCTCATATTCTTCGAAACTTATTTCTTTTTCCCTTTTTTTTTTTTTTTCTCCACAAAAGCTACTCAACAGCTCCAATACTCGGTGGATTAACAAGAACGAAAGCCCTTTTGCTGCTCAGTTTCAGGCAAAATCACCACTTCGATAAAAGGTATCGTTTTATATGGAGGTTATATTTTTCTTAATTAAAAACGTAGGTTTCCTGTTTTTCTTTGCTCCATTTTTGTTTGATTGATTTGAAATCGAAATGCGTTAATGTTGTAATTTCGATGAATTGGAATTTTAATTTCTTGACCAGTTCATGTTTAGCTATTCTAACAATATATCTTTTCGCTTTACTAAGATAATGACTTTACCAAATATTTCCAACAAATACTAACTTTGTGTTAGTAAACGACTCCTTAGGGTTTGAAGAATTGGAATATTGCAATGAATCCGTTGACGTTAGTGAAGCGTATTCAGAATATTAATGCAAAAGAAGCATCTCTGGGAATCTCTGATGATGCTTCCTGGCATGCTAAATACAAAGATTCAGCTTATGTATTTGTTGGTGGCATTCCTTTTGATCTCACTGAAGGTGATCTCCTCGCTGTTTTCGCGCAGTAAGTTATCTTATACTTTGCCTTGCCACTTTGTTTTTGTTAGAAAAATAGGGGCTTTGACGTGATACCACTGTTTTTAAAGATTTCTCATTGTCTTTGTTACAAGTAATTCCCTTGTTTTTGTCTAGGGGGTTCAAAATATAAAAAAGTAAACACACGAAGAAGTCTAAGGGGGTTCAACATCTACTATATATACATAAAAAATAATTTTAACCTTGTAAAAACAGTGTTTTTTTCCGCCGAGGGGGTTCGGATGAACACCCTCGGCTCTATGTGGCTCCGCCACTAGATCCAACAAAGCCCTAGTATACTTCAGATTTTTCTTAGCCACTTCGTGTAAGGTCTTATTTATAGAGTTAGAAAAGTGACTATTCTGAATAGTCATCTTATTTCATGAACAGATATGTCCATTTAAATTCATTTTTAAGTAAAATCTGAAAATACGAAATATTTAAAGCCTTCAAGGTTCAAACTCATTTTGCTTTCGTTTGTGGGTCAATCCCACTTCATATATATTACTACAAACTATCTAACAGTTTTCATATAATAGAATGTCTCTTGGATTCTTTGATGTTGATTAGGTATGGGGAGGTTGTTGATGTCAATCTTGTTAGAGATAAAGGTACAGGCAAGTCAAAGGGCTTTGCTTTTGTTGCTTACGAGGATCAACGGAGTACAAATCTCGCTGTGGGTCTGTCTCTCTCTCTCTCTCATTTTTTAAGCTTCGACATTAAAAAGAATAGTATAAGTGAAAAAAGTGTCCTTTCTTTAATCGCTAAGCTTTTAGATAAGGTCACGTAGTTCAACATATTTTAGCTATCTAACTCACTTTTCTGGGATTGGACTTGCAGATAACTTAAACGGTGCCCAGCTTTTGGGTAGAATAATCAGAGTTGATCATGTTTCCAAGTATAAAAAGAAAGAAGAAGAGGATGAAGAGACAGAGAGGAAAAAGAGGGAGGAGCGAGGGGTCTGCCGCTCTTTCCAGAGGGGTGAATGCACTCGTGGTGCTTCGTGCAAGTTTTCTCACGATGAGAAGGTTTGTTCTTAGTCTTCCCTTTGTTCTTGTATATCGTCTTGTTTCTTTATGTCATCTTCTATGTATTGGTATTATTATTATTATTATTTTGTTTTGTTTTGTGATAGTAGTTTGGAAAGTGTTGTCACTTCTGAATTTGTATAATGCATGTTGCTTGGCTTCAATCTGTATATAGTTTGTGTAAGTTGAGTTCAATGCAAATCTAGCCATATGCTTGACTGGAGGTGTTAGTTGCAATGGCTCCTTTTAGTAAATGTTAGGGATGGAAAACACACTCCTGCCGGTTATAAAAAGAACACACTCCTCTGTCAATTGTTATGACTTTGGCATGTGCACTGGGAGAATGATCGAAAATCTCTTCAGATTGTGTAATTGTAGATGTTGCATTTAGGTGGTAGCGTTCCCATTTTATAGAACTTCAGTATGAGATGTACTGAAACTCCAATAGTCCTACTTTTGAATTGAGAGTTGTCTGTCCTTCTGCACTCAAGGGTGCGAGTAGTGTTAGCAGTCAATGAAGTGGAATCAAAACTATGGGAGACCAAGATTCAACTTCCAGCAGAGGCAAAAAATGTTTGGTGATTTCTTCTCATCTGCCTAAATTTTGGTAGGCAGAGTTGCCCAGTAGTTTGATACCTGTGCTGGTTAGAGGTAGCCGGTACCCGGTGAAATAGTCGAGTGCGCACAACCTAGCCTAGACACCACGATTGTAAAAGATGACCGGCTTTTGTTCCATAGGTAGGAGTTTGTCTCATTAACTCAGCAGGAAATTTAGCCATGATCACTTCCTTCCATAGTGCATTTTCCTCCCCATTATATCTCCATAGCCACTTCATCACAAGACCATTGTTTGTCTTAGATTTCTGATTCCCAATCCACCCCTTACTTAGCTAAGAATTACTTTATCCCATTTCACCAAACTGTAACCCATTCCTTCTTTGCAACCTTGCCATAGAAATTTTCTCCTTAGCTGGTCTAATTTTTTCACTACTGTTGAAGGAATAGGAAATAAGGACATCACATTTGTAGGGAGAGAATCTAGCACAGAGTTAATCAAGGTTAATCTTCCCCCAAGTGACAAATATTGTGCTTTCCATCTTGCAAGGTTCTTCTCAGTTTTCTCCACTATACATCCCAGATCTCTAGTGCCTTATTCTTGCTACCCAGTGGCATACCTAGGTAAGTTGTAGGCAAATTCTCCACTCTGCCTCTTAATATGCTTGCCAGTTCTTGAATATGAGGGACTTCTTTGACAGGGAATAGACTGCTTTCCCCCAATTGACCCTCAAACCTGCTACAGCTTCAAAAACTATCAACATCAATCTGATATAGCAGATCTGTTTAGCCTTTGGTTCACAAAAAATAACAGTGTCGTAAGCATACAATAAGTGACAGATCTGCATTTCCTCCCCAGCTCTACCACCAATTTGAAATCCCTTGATCCATCTATTATGTATTGCAATTCTCATCATGCTATCAAATCCTTCCATTGCCAGAATAAAAAGGAGATGGAGGGTCACCCTGTCTCAAACCCATCTCAGATTGAAAAAACCCCATTCTCCAGCTTTCTTTTGGAGGTTAAGTAATGTAATTTTTTTTTTGAAGTTAGAATCACCAAGGAAGTGGTACCTTGATACAAACATGACTATCCTTTGATCCCTTCCCTTAAGAATGCAGAGTCAATGCATTCCACTATGTTTTAAGGATCATCTACAAGCTTTATATCACATTCAGTAGATATTTGAATGTACAAAAGATAAGGATAAAGCTCTATCCTCAAAGCATCTATGTTCCTTGCAATCCAACTGTCCAAAAAATACGTGAAGGAATATCTATCCAAGCTTTTCATTATCATTGACCATTGGAATTATTTTTGAACAGGATAATTATTCTTAATTTTTGAAGTTTCAGATGTTCCAAAACCCTCTAGACCTCTTCTCCTAGCTTCTTTCATTTGGAAGCATTCTTGCAAAAGTTAAACCTTAAAAGATTTGCTTGGTCTTATATGCGCTGTAGTATACTGTTTATTAAGCCCTCGGTGAGGTGTTATGTGTGAGAAAAGTGTTTACTGTAGTGTTTTGGTTCTGCAAAGCCCTCACATGTTGAGGCTGCATGCTGACAAGCTCTCTTGAGTATGAAGCTATAACTTACCCGAAAACAACAATTTCTTGGGATACATTTTGGCTTATGAAATTGTTAAAGCGATTTTAGTCACTTCACAAGTAGGCAGAGAAGCAGCGTCATTTTTTTTTTCTTCAAAATTTTCTGCAAATTCTTCTCTTAAAACCTTACTAATTAATGTGATCATACGAGTTTCCAGTAAAAGTGAGACAGCAAAGCAGATTTTTTATTTTCTCGCCGTGTTTATTACATCTTGACCCACTTTCTCCATTTGAAGTTTTCAGCTTTCTAAAATTTTAAGATCTGAAGTTCATTTTTCATATCTTTAGGGAACTTAATGCCTTTTTTATTTTTTTGGTTTTTAGAGAGCTGCAAACACAGGCTGGGGTGCTGAGGAAGATCGAAGTTCAAAAAGATGGTCGCATGACAAGGTTGAGGATTCTAGGAAGGATAGTAGATCTGGTCCATGGGGTCGGCCTCCACGGCCTGATTACCAGGAAGAGGTCAAAGTCTCTGATAAAGATCCAAGAAATTCTAAAGCAAAAACCAGTGATCTAGAAAGGCGCTATGAGCAGAGAGATTCGACTGCAAGAGATCATTATAAGAGAGATGTCGAGCAGCACAGGTCAGAGCGGAAGGAAAAGGGAAGTAGTTACAAAGACGATGATCTGGATAGGTCATATGTGGAGCGAAGATCTAGGAGGTATGATGATGTACAAAACTCAGGGGAAAGTACTGAGAGAAAATCTAGGAGGCATGATGATGTGACCTCAAAGGAATATGATGATAGGAGAGATGAAAGAAGACAAAAAAGATATGAATCTGAATCTCAGAATGCAGAAAAAAGAGATAGCAGGGAACGGGAGAAACGAGCTCCGCTCCACCGTGATGGAAGGGATGAAGAAGATCGGAGCCAAAGATCACGTAGATAATGGTAGCCTGATTTAGAACTTCAGGTTTATGTCTTGAGCAGGTGCATAGATGACTACTGAATCGTCTTAAGTTTGCAACTTCAGTTCCAATTTCAAGTACAATGCCTTATCTGACAGCCAGAGGTGATCACCTAGGTTAATGGTGTTTGATCCCCTAGCTTAAAAGTCCCGGCACCAGTATGTTGTGAGGACCCTACATTAAGGAGCTTTCTCACAAAGGGGCTACTTAGTACTCATAAGCAAGGCCATTTGGAAATCACCTGAAATAGAATCTCAGCTTCTCGTGTGCTGTACTAAACAAGGGATCGCGGGTATTAGCATCTCAAATATTGCAATGCAATTACAGGCACTTGCTAGAAGGATACAAGTGGCCGTTTGCTGTACTTATAAGTTGATTTTGTCTCCATTTTCACTTAAAAGAGCAATATTCAGCTGTTGAATTTTTCCATCTCATTCGATTTTCTCTTTTAAAATTTCCATATATTTTGGCTATTTGATGGTTTGATTGTTCATGTCAAGAACCCTGAAATGAGCAATATACAGGGATGCCTTTTTATTATTGGTTATATTCTGAAAATCAAAGGAAGAAACGGAAAGAGGAAAAGCCTTGGTAGTCCATCTACACTGCCTAGAGGAAATCCGTGTGCATGGTATGTGGTTCCCTGTGGTGGGGCTTTGGCAGTAATGAACTCTACTACCGAAATGTTACACTTGGTTTATACCATTACCTTAACTTTCTTACCAATCACCTAGCCTTTCCAATTCCATGCTATTATCTTCACCTTCCTATGATGATCCTTTTGCAGAATATGCTTCTGCAATCATACATAGGAGTGAGACTGATAAGTGATAAGCTTGCACTGCTAGATTTCCGGTACCACTTCATGATGGGAGTCTTCCTTCGAGTTCTTGACCTCTTTAGACAACTGCTTTTATGGCGATTGACCCGACTTCAAACTCCATGAACTTGAGCTTCAACCTGTTGGATGATGAGATCCCATTTGACCTGTCTCATTGTTGTAAAACTTCAAAAAAACTCACTGTTCTCCGTGGGCGTGATACTTATTAGCTGTCCAGTTATTTAGCTGATCTAGGTTGGGTTTAGCTGTGGGAGTGCATTTATTTTTATGTGCAAAACTTTGCTTTCAAGTTTGCTGCTTTTTTTATGCTGTGATGCTGCTTCGTGGACTCTTGTTTTTGCTTTGTCATGATGATCAAATTGTGGTTAATCGTCTAGCTACTCTCTTAAAATTCAAGTGGGTAAAGAATAACGCAAAGGTATAAGAGATTGCACTACATGCTACACTCTATTTTGAAGAAAATAGACTGAATTCTAGTCCAGGATAAAAGGATAAAGTCGTCATTTGCCAGATTGAAGATATCTAGTAGTACATCTTTGATTAAAAAAAAGATAGCAACTCCATCTAATATGAGCTAGCACACACACACTGCCAAGAAATGAGTCAAAAGAAATTCGACTTCCACAAATACCTCTAAGATAACCAATCCTCAAGCTTAATATTAGTGCTCATCTTTTTTCTTCCGTCGAGCTATGAACAACACCCAATGGACTCAATACACAGCTGAAGAACAAAGGAAGGAACACCTTGAGGTTTAAAGAGCAGGTCCACATGATGTGGGTTCCGGGAGCGCGGGGTGGGGGGGGGGGGGGGGGGGGGGGGCGAGGGGAGGGAGTGATTGGATAGTACATTTCCAACGATTTGCGTCCTGTCATGTAAAACCATGTCTGTTCTAACAATACTTAATGGTCTAACAGCAGTTAACACAGAACACTGTTGTTTTACCCCCCTCGACCAGAGTATATTACATATTCACTCATCTCATATCAACCAAAAGAGAACGAACAAACAAATCTTTGACCTCAGTGTAACGGTTTCTGCAACCGCATATTGACTGTTATCATCTGAAATTAGATGTCAGCGTCAAGAAAATTCCCTGAAAGCGTTACCTGACAAAGAAGGGAGAGAGTGAGTGGTATCAGATTTTCGCCAATCACAATGCAAACAAGAACATAATAATGAAATCAACCAAAGATTTGGTGAAAAAGCAAACATCAATCATATATCAAACCACTAGAAAAAGACTTGTCATTATGCTGCCAAGTGACGACAGATGGAGAACTTGAATGTCTATTTATGGCCATATGAAGATGCACCACAATGTCAAACAACTCAAATGATCAAGTAAAAAACATAAACAGTTTTACCTTTATATCAATCGAAGTTAATAGCAAACATCCGACAGGGTTAATCTCATATTGTGTTTCCCAAACATCGGAAGTTTATAAGCCCTACATTCAATTAAAGATAACACATATAGCAAGGCCCCACCTCTGTGCAACACTTCTTCGACGTGTTCTCAAAGTTATAGTACATACAGTACATGGTACGTGCCTCTTTTTTTGCCCCGTTCCTCTTGTATATCAAAATACAATCAATTTTGGTAAAACTTTTCACAATGAAGACTGGAGTCATTACTATAAAATTTTAGCAATTGTTGCCTTCGTATATACTGCAATCTTTTTTTTGGTAAGTAATAAATATATTAATGGATTCTTATTCCTGTAAGACACAACCTCAGAGAGAAAAAGAACAGAAAAATAGCTTGTGCTTGACATGTACCTTTTCACCAAGTTTGAATGGAGGAAGACCCTTATAAGGGCATGTACTGCAACGGAAAGCATCACCTAGACCACACTGTAGACAGAGAGACATGTCCCCAAAAAAAAAAATTAAAAAGAAAACCAATTGCAAAACCAAACACAGATCAACAAAGGTAAGGTTCAAGAAAAACCAACTAGTTGTTCAGTTGTCTGCTAATCACACTATAAACATCAATCAACTACCAAATGACACGAATTTAGCAACAATGACAACCAACACTAGATTTTTAATTTATCTGCAGAAACTATTCAACTAATGTAATCAGTGCTATAAACTGGAGTACCCCTTGCCCCAAAATAGGTCAACTAGTTTAAAAAATGATAAATGTATTAGAGTTGCACCCCTAGCCAAAAGTTATCAGAAATCCAGAGATAATAAAGACTTGACTATAAAATAATTTATAAGGTGAAGAAACAAAGTAGGTAATTGAAGGCAACGTCATGAGGTCCCAGTTAGTATAGACAATGTATTTCTTTTTAGAAAAAAATATATTTTTGTGTAGATTCTTTACTTTTCTTTCCACAAGTACATATCAACATCACTTTGATTCTTCGGAAGAGAAACTTCCCCTTCAAGGAGGTGAAGTGTTTGAGAGAGTGAAAATTATGCCAAATAATTTTCGGAAACAAGAGTAATCTACTACATGACACAAATCAATAGAAAAGAAACCATACACTGCCACAGGCAGACTGAGGATTGTCTAGTTGTTCAGCAGTTGGTCCAAGTTGCACTTTTGTCTCAGCTTCAGCCCGTCCGCACGTACAGTTTTTGCATGCTTTCCTTGTTTTACCAACTTCACAATCATCACCTACACCAGCAAGTGTGCAACAAATTGAGTTTAATTTACTACTGAAAAACTAATAATGTCAGAGATAAACAACCTTAGTGCACTTATCATACCACTTGGTAATTGAGGTTTCTTCAGATCTTCTTCAGTAAGAAGGCTATCCTCATCTATGAGATCTGAATCATCATCAATCTGAACTTTCGGTAAACTTTTTGTGACTTTCTTGAGAGAGAAGGATGAACCAACTTTCCATGAAGGTTTCTTTGCTGTTATCTGTTCACAGGTTAAATTAGCCACACGACTTTTTTAAGTCAAGATCAATAACTTCAGGGCTTATTTACAACCTCTATGCCCCCAAACCCAAACTAATTGGGGTGCACTTTGTGAATCCTTTAATTGCATTCCGCTTCCTGAAGCGTTTCATTTGACTGCTCAAATTTATCATTTAGGACAAGCGGAGGTTCTATAAAACTAGGGGTTCTCCAAATCTCACACATATCCCTATGGCATCATAGAATATTTAACCAAATAAGACTCTCATAAAAAACTAGATAGTATCCCTATAAAGACTAAACTTCTACGCATTCTTAAAGAACATCAGCATATGAGAGCAGCATAGTACGCGGTTGAAAACAAAATAAAGATCAAAACTGCATTATCACTATCAGTGCCTAGCGTAGCACATTATTGCCACACCAGTAACGATAAATTCATGAATGACTCAAATGCCATGAAATAGCTGTTAAGAATCTTATGCCAAACTTCTATATTTATAAAAAAGGTGTTATCGCAATTTTTTTTAAAAGGAGACTAATATTGAAGTGAGGATGATGCAGAGGAAGACAAGAAGCAAGATAAGTGCACATGGATGAAATACTAACCACCATAGAGTGGCCGGCTTCAGATGATTGTGCATCAGAGAATCCAGCCAACAATAACTTGCGCTCATGGGTGGAGTTTGCCTGCAATTCAGATGGATAAGGACAATTCACAGCCCCATACAAATTCTCCACGGAAAGAGTATGTACAAAGTGACAATTCACTCACCTTCGAGACTGATTGAGATCTAAGTAAGACTGTTCCACCTGGCTTCAACACTCTTGAGATGTCCCCACACAATTTATCGCTAGGACACTCAAGGGACCTACAGATGAGAGCAACAGTATCCATAGATGCAGACTCCACTGATGCCAGACCTGTAATAACCAGATGTTAACCCAGGAAAAAGAATATAACGGGCCTCTAGCCAAGGGGCAAGCACTTATCAGAGAGAGGTACAAGATGCCGCAGGAAAGCCAAAAAAAAAAAAAGAATATGAAAGGAGACTAGCTCTCTCTCTTTCCTAGCCAACTTGAGAACTTCTTTCTCTGCACATGCCTCTCTCTCTCCCTCTCTCTCTCTCCCCCCAGTCACTTAAAAAAAAAAAACTAATTTCCTACTCCTAATCACTAAAAAATTAATTATAACATTCCTTAACAATTAATACATCACTCTACCAGCTATATTAGTGTTTACTGCTCCCCTCTTAAAGAGGGAGCCCATGGGCGACGAGACACGACCTTGTTGCCTGCAATAAAAGTACCATCTGAGAGAAGCGAAGCGCTCTACCTGAGCTTTGCTTTGCTTCAGGGCGTAAGCGTGCCTGCAGCAGACACTACTAGCCCTTCGATGTATTAGAGGGGACAAAAAGGCCAGCCTAACCTGCTTGAGAGTTGAGAAGTTATTGAAGGCTTATTTATCATTATGCCATTGAAAAATCAAGAAGTATTTGGATATAATGCTGCTGCATTACCCTTTAATGGTTTCTACTTAAAAGTCTACAGTTTTCACCACTGAGGCACTGACCAATCATTCGCCCACCTTATAAAATATTCCTACCTCATCTCTTTCATCAACTAATCCCAAAAACAAATTTTACATAGAACTCTTAAGCTAATAAAACCTAGAAAACCATAGCAGCGTTCTCTTTTTTTTTTTTTTTTTTTTTTTAAATAGGTGTAGACATAGAAACAAACTTTATCTTCGATAGGTATAAACTTATCAACGAACTTAGCAAGAGAGAAGCCAAGAGCATCATAAAATCCATATAGACTCGCAAACAGTATCTCATGTGTGAGATAAAAATCCGACTGCTGACAATGAAATGAGCAGACTATTGACATAGTATACAAAACGAGTCACTCATGGTCACAACATAAGCAGGATATAGAAGTATCAGTTCAGCACATATGAGGGAGAGTATTTACTCTGAGTTGAAGCTTGAGTAACAATCTTAGGGTCCAACTTCTCAACTCCCTCTTTCTTCAAGGTACTGATTGCATTGTATATTGCACTAATTGGTACCATAACATCCTCGACAAGCACCAATATACTACCATCTCCAACTTGGCCGTCCTACAAAAGAATGAAAACCTGAATTTAGAACAAAAGCAATCATACATTTTCAAAATTAAGAACTAGAATGAGTTTGCTAGAAAACAACTCATTCCAACCCCCTCCCCACCTTCCCCCCAACAATAAAACAACATACCCAGCGTAATCCCACAAGTGGGGTAGGTAGGATGTACGCAAACCTTACCCTACCTTTGTGGGGTAGAGAGGCTTTTTCCGGATAGATGACGGCTCTACCTAAATGAAATAGTGAATATTCAATCCGCAGAAAACTCAAACAAGGAAACTAATTCAATCTCCTCCACACTTTAAAATTTTTATGCTCCAGGCACATAAATGTAAAGCCCAGAAAATTTAACAAGAATTACAGGTGGTTAGTCTGGTGCAAACACACATCCTAAAGAGTAACACAGGCATGTAAAGGTCGGCTCAAGCTAAGACTCTGCTCATTAACTAATGATATGAGCCTACCATAATGAGTTGAATATTTAACTTCAGAATAAGAACTGATAAACATTTAAACTTTTTTTTTTTTAAACTGATTCTTTTATTTTTATTTTTTAATGGCATGCTGGAACGTCGCTGCTCAAGCAGGGATCCAACCTAACCAAACAAGCTGAACACCGAGCAGCGACCCAACCTAACCACACAACCCAAACACCACTCACGTGTCATACGTACCATTTTTTAAAATGATAAACATTTAGCAATTAGCCCTATGTAACTAAACTTATTGTTAATCTTCAAACTCAAATATTAGGGCTAGTCCATTTTCCTCTTCCCCCCTTACCCTTTGTTGACAATACTCACAGCAAAAAAATAAAAAATAAAAAAAAAAGAGGAGAAAACAAAGAGGAAAATACAACGGAAAAAGACCATGCGAAAATAAACTTCCAAGAAAATAAAAATTACAAATTTCTTCCACCCATTATTTTTTTTCCTGATATAACTCTAGGCACACTAAAAAAAAAAAGAAGGAACATAAACATGGAAAACCTAAATTTCCGAAAAGAGAAGAAAGTTAATAGTTCAAGAATTCACTAGAAGACTATACATTTGAATTCAAATAATAAAGCATCATTCCCAAGGTAAAAATTCAATTTCGAAAAAGAAAAAAAAAATACTAGAAGAAGTAAAAACTGACCATAGTGTTTGAGAAAACAGTTAAATCGGAAATACAGAGAAAAGAAAACAAAACGGAAAACGACCATGGGAAAATAAAAGAAAAAAAGGAGAAAACAAAAAGGAAATCGACATGGGAAAACAAATTTCCAAGAAAATAAAAATTACAAATTTCTTCTACCCATTAATTTTTTTCCTGATAAAACTCTAAGCACACTCACGGAAAAAGGAATAAGAAAATTAAATTTCAAAGAAAAAAAGAAAGCTACTTGGTCAAGAATTAACCGGAAGACGATACATTGGAATTCAAATAATAAAGCATGATTCCCAAGGTAAAATTCAATTCCGAAAAATAAAAATACTAGAAGAAGTAAGAACTCACCATAGTGGTTAAGAAAACAGTTAAATCGGAAATACTGATCGGAGATGGGAGTTGGGCGGCGGTGAAAACACAAATGGAAATGCGTGCCGGTGGAAAGTGGAAATACGTCTCTGTTTTTTATTCGTCTTCAAACCTATTTATACTTTTCTTTTTTGTTTTATTAGTATTTACTAGTACACGTACCCGCGCGATGCGCGGTTTATTTTAAAGAAAAAAAGAGCGGAGAGAGATAGTAGAAACAAAAGTATATGAACCAGGTGTGACGTATTGCTGATTTTAAATTTATTTTTTAAATCGATTTTTTATAAACTAACATTTTCTATGGTATATATAGCTGCTACTATTTCATTACTGAACATTTCTTCAAACATTATACAATCTTTTATACTTCAGGGGCCAATATCACAATAAGAGGAGACAACACAAACTTAGGGATTATTATGGACATACTCAAAACATGTCTTTAATATTTTTTCTCTTTTCTTCTTTTGTACTTTGTTTTGTTTTTTATGCAAACTAATGCCTCCAAGCTAGTGAGACTGAAATCAAAACAAAATGCAAAAGAGCGATTAAGCATCTCAGAAATGATATGCACTATAAGCTTACATATACGGAGGGCGATGACTTCCAATTCTCTTGCCACCACCGTAGAGTCCTAGTAAATTTCTAGCCATAGAAGCTTTAAACCATAGATTATTATCAAATTAAGTATTCATTTTTCTACATGCACAAACACAAAGTTAAAGGAAGTAAAAAGTTTAGACATCATGATGAAACAATAGAGCCATTAAATATATTAGAAATGATGACATCCAATTACTGTAATTGCGAAGTTCTATATATGTGGACAGATAGATAAAAATGTGAACAAATGTTTTTGTCCTTCAAGTGCAAATAACTACTTTCATGACATTTTTATTTCAGAGAGTCTTAGTATATTCTACCCTTTTTATTTGATCCCTTTTCTTTCAATAGAACAATGTTTATTGTTAATGTAATTTTTTATTAGTTAAGTTAAATTGTTGAAGGACTCCAAAAGGAAAAAATATAGAAGATTAATTCCACAAATTAGAAAAGTTAAACATACCATGTAATAATTGATTTTGGAGCCTCCTTTTTGTGTAAATCTTGCAAAAGCAAATGCCAAGTTCTCAATATCCAAATCTAGTATATATAGCTGCAAGAACTTCAAAAATAAAAAATTATAAGACTTTATACCAAGGAGAAGTTAATGTTTCTCAGTTAACCATGTACTTTCCTTAGTCTTGCACAAGTTCTTTTATCTATTTATTTTCTAGAGAACAAAGGAAATAAGACCATATAGAAAATATGACTAAGATATAGCAGAAGCCGAAAGTGGTAGCAAGCAACAATGACTTACTTCCTTTTTTTTTTTTTTTTGGGGGGCTTCAATAAGAGCATCTTCCTGAACAGTTAGATCTCCTCTTCTATAAATTTCTATTCTGCTTCCTCATGATGCCAAAAAAAAAAAAAAAAAATTAGACATGCATTTTATGGTTCTTTTAGAAAAGAATTCGGTTCAGGTCTTATCTAATATCACTAACATAAAACATTTTTTAGTTAAATATCTATCCTTCAACTTTAGAAGCACCTCAAATTTAAATGAAAAGAAAAATTTAATATCAATTTTATTATTTGACAAAACGTGTGTTCTTCAAAGTTGATATTGATAAAATATATTTAATTTTTATATTTTAGTAATCAAATAAATCCACTCAGATAAACAAAGTTTAAAAGTTGATATTGAAACAAAACTATCCTTTATCGATATTATCCCATTCCTTACTCCTGTACCAAATACTATTGTATGCTGCCAGTAGAGTTCCATCCTAGCACACTATGACACAACATCAAGAATAGATAAGTGAATAAATAAATTATTCCAACACTAATTCAGAAAGTATTGTTATATTCAATATAAATCTTAATATTTCAGTATATATATATAATGTTTATATTGTTATCTTGAATACATTTATATAGGTGCTTAACCACTCTTTGATTGCATTAAATTATATTGAGCTAACAAATGTCTAACTATTATCCTATTTTTCAATGCAATATATTCAATAACAAAAAATTATAAAATTAAAAGAGACAAATTATATAAAATACAATCATCAAATATTTTGATCGATGAACTTCAAATATCATAATTACATACAACACAATCATATGGCAATTATGAATATTGCACAAAGAGAGAGGTTTAAAAAATTCATTTTTCAAATGGTTACAATTTCTTTTTCAAAGTTTCACCAAAAAGAGAGAGAACAGAGAAAAAGAGAATTCACTCACCACCGTTTAAAAAAATCATTTTTCACTGCTAAAAAGAGAGAGAGGAAAAGTAGATCCAGATCTTTAAAATTTCAGCCATGAAGCATGATTAAAAATATTGAAAAACATGATCCATGTAAACCTCTCATCACACACAGCAATACCATATTCCCTATCATTCAATTAACTCTGCAATTAATTTGTTATTTAATGTCATCACTTCTATAATGTAATGACTGGAAAATGCCTAAAATATCAAAATGCATTAGTGGTAAATATCATATAAACAACTTAAACTTTCAAATTAACCAATGAAGTTAATTAAAATGGCAAAGCCTAGCTAATAGATATTGGGACACTGCAAGGACAAAAAATCTCATTACATTGTACACAGAATCAGATTGTACTTGAGACTGCAAAATGGTTGTTGACGCATGAAATCAACAATAAAAGAACCTGAAACGTATAAAAAGAAATGAATCATAAGATTAGCAAAGGGATAAGAGCAATATCAAAAAGTGCGAATTTGCTTGTGCATTTGAAGGTGCCGATGCCTTTGATTGTGGTGTAGTGCACAAATAAAGGGGCGTGGGGATTTTTTTTGGAAAATGTGGGGAAAGAAATGTCAATCATATTCTACTCAATAAAAAGGAAGAGCGTAATGTGCTATACAAATTAAACATTACCTTATCCAAATAAGGCCACATGAGTTCGATCATTTTATTAAGGCAATCAAGCTGCATGTACAAATGCAGTTAAGAGTAAAAGGTTGTTATGCAAAAACAAAAAAAAACAAAAAAAAAAAAAAAAAAATTCCTTCTATAGTTTTTGTGCAGTTAGAAATAAAATGACAACATTACGCGATCATAATCTTGATTTTTAACCCAGAGTGGTAGCAGCCGTTGCAAGGTTTCATGTATCTTGCTCCGCCAAGGGCCGAATATTAAGACGCTGAAAAGAGAAAAGCCCAAATAAGATTATTTGTAGTCTTTTTCTTTCCAGCCAGCTTGCTGATATTGATGCGATGAAGGCCAGGCCATATACTCCAAAGTTTGAAAACTAAATTATAAACTGAAAATCTTATTATCATATTTGCTAAATCGGCAAGGCCACCTTCACTTAAACTACAAGCTAAGTAGGCAAAAAAAGTTTTCCTTCATTATGCTACGGAGTAGGAATCACAGAAAGAGAGGCCTTTGATTTAAGCTACATACCATGGTTCCCATAGCCACGGTTAGCCTTTAAACTTTCTGCTTCCTAGCAAATTTCCTTTCCAACATTTCCTTCCACGATCATAGCGTCTTATCTATCTCAATATGAATTCAAAAATTGGGTTTACTATGTTATCAACATTCAACACCTAGAAATTCTACCCATCAAACCAATACTGTATAGATTAAACTCGATAAAACCAATAATTAAAAGGCTCTCCTATTTCAAGTTTTAAGGCTTCAAAAATGAACATGTCTTCAATATATTACTACTATCTACAATTCAAAATGATAAGCACTAAAAATAATTAGGCTAATACAAAAACTCTAAACCGTGAAGTTTTGCTTCAAAATAAATGCATGGAAACCAAAGAATAGATTTACCTTGATTGCAAACTAAAGTTAAGAAGGCTTCACTATATATGTTCCCGAGCACGCTTTGTTAACATGGTACGTAAACACAATTTTTGAAAATAACCATAGTAAAGGGGTAGAATATAGGTTAAAAAAATCAACTTGATATCCACAATGTAATCCATTTGTATAAATTCTCGGCACAACTTGATTCTCCAGATGATTGCTCTTCTGATCTTGTAAAGTGGATGTGCTTAAAAAATAACATGTATATATACATATATGCCTTCTTTGGCCACATCAATAAATGCATTTAACTATTTCATACTTAATGGTATTAGAAATAGATAAATATATGTAGAACTATCTTGTGATTCACAGTGGTAAGAGACTAAAAGTACAACAACTAAAACCAATATACTATTACCATTTATGCTATGAAACATTAAAAAAATGATTGAAGAAGAAGAAGTGACAATGTAAATTTTAGGCTTACATATTGAAGAGGTTAGAGATAAGAATGGAGAGCTTTCTTGTATATGTTGTATATGTTGAGAAACTGATCGTGAGGAGGGGGTATGGAGGAAGTGGGAGCAGTTGGTAACTAAACTACCCCATTTCCCCCTAAAAGTCTACTTCATTCACCAAAAACCCACCCACGTCCCTTTATTTTCAAAGCTTTAACCACAGTACAAAAAAAAAAAAAAAAAACACACACAAAATTCAATCCCAAAGCTCAGAAGTTACGTAACAGTTTTGTTCTCATGGTAACTTCCTATTCAAATTAGAATAAACCTATTTCCTTAAAAAACTATAGATATTTTATTGTTTTTACATTCAAATTTAAGAACAACAAAAACTAATCATTAACTAATTAACTAATTTTTGTCTTAAAACTAACACATGTCATAAATTTATGCTGCCACTTGTCAAAATCCTAGGGCAAACTATCCTCTTTTTAATTATATATATAGATTATTTTAAATAAAAGAGGTCGACGTGCCGCCTTTGTGGTGTAAAACGGGTTAGGTTTTTAACCGACCTGGACTAATTGGATCGGCTCTAATATGCCTTCTTTCTTTTTCCTTTTTTTTTTTTCTTTTTCTTTTGCTTCCATAAATCAAAAAGACCGATCGCGCACAGCAAGCCCCGTTATAACGATCTCATATTGATTAATTAAAATATAAAAAAGATTCTCAAGAGGTTGATTATCGTTAAGCTTTTGATTTTGGAAAGAGAACTCGCTTCACATTTGAATAGCGTAGGAGATCTTCTCATCTTGAAGTTAATCTCCAAAACAAGCTAAAATGAGTACGAAATTGTCAAAACGGGAAAAATCAGCTTTAATACCCTCAAATAAACTATTCTATGAAAGGAAATTGTAATGAGTTGCTGTTATATAATATATGCAATGAAGATTAAAATAAACTGTATTACATACCTTACTCAAACTGCAAAATTGCTACATTGTTTTGGCATGTTTATTGCCACAAAATTTTAGTGGTACTAATATCAGTATAACATAGTATATTTTCGATTAAAATTAAACAAAATTGGGTGTAAAACTTATCGTTTCTGCATGAAGTTTACCATCTAAATATATTAGCAGATTAGTAGCTTCAGAAAAGAAAAGAAAAAATAACTTTTCTTGGCTTGATGAGACAGATTTGAATAAAGCTTATCGCAAGCAGTCTTATAAGAGCATAAGAATCTCAAATTAACTCAGCCAATCTTTCTCTAGATGATTTTAAAGTTAAAATGTTGATAAAAAATCCCATCTATAACCCATGATTAGTAGGATACAACACACAATAAGTTTATAATATCCAGAAACAGTGATACAGTCCCAACAGCAAACGTTAATGGAGACCTCATCAAGGCCAGTTGTGTTACATCTTTAAGTTCTCTCATATAATACAAATTTACAGCCACAGACATTCTAGTAGGATATTGTTGCGTGGATGGATCTTTAATTATGTACAATTTTCGTCGTCATCTTTTCTTTTTGTCTTCTTTGGCTTTTTCAAGAACTACAGGAGCTGCCGGGATACTGAACCACCATTCCCTTAGTCTCCTAGTCCATCTTTCTGTGCTTGCTTTCCGAATAGGTGAATATCTAGTGAAGACTTCCAGGAAAGTCAGAAGTATTATGTACCTCGAAGGTATGAATGCCAGAACTACTGCCGAGACCAAAAAAGCACCCACTAACTTCTCGCTTGCCTGAAATGATAGTAAGGAACCTCTAATTACTTAACAACTTTCCTAATAAGATTGTTCTAGTCATAGAAGGAAAGAACTAAAATTTGCACAAACCTGTGGGAAGATGGACAAGAGTAAAGCACGGAATTTGAGTAGAACGATGTTTCCATCCTGGATTAGTTCTTCAGCTTGAGATATTGCAGTTTGAACAGCCAAAAGTTGCTCCATGGCATTCATTGGAGGTGGAGCTATTACTTTTAGTTCATCAACTGTCTTGCCTTGACTAAAACAGCGAGTTATTCCCAAAAAGACAGCAAAAAAAGTGAGCAATAGTGCAAAGGCATAGCACAGCCATCCCCTGCCACCAACAAAAAGAGAAAGAAAGAGGACGTCAGTGAATACATTTCAGCCACCGCGTTTTCAAGAAATTCCATTCATGCAAGGGACTTTTAGTTGGAAATGCTACAATTAAGGGAACGGAGCAATAAATTTTGAGAACCAAGTTTCTTAGGACTTCAAAAGACTGAATAACTAAAGAATCTAGTCGGACAGAACGAAAACTTGATGAGTCACAGAGCATTCAGTTGCTTTTCAGTTTCCTCTTTTCAAGGGCCAATATACAGATGATCCAGATATGCTTTGGTCATAAATCAATCCATGTCACAAGAATTCTATCTATAGTTGGGATTGACATACTCAACACCAATTAAATAACTGTTAAATGACAGCGAGCATGATGAAGAAAGCATTAAAAGATCGTTTTTCATTTCACTTGTATTTTTTAGTGGGCAAATTTCTGTGGGTAACTAGGGTTGAGTCAATGAGCAAGTGGTACATACTTATCAAAAGAAAAAGGACCAGTAGATGATACTTTTTTTTCTTTTTTTTCTTTTTAATCAATGGAGGTTAAGCCACATGAAATTAGATCAAATGGTATGCTCTTGAACTTCTTTTTTTTTTTTTTTTGGGGGTGTATACACACGGATGTAACTGGTGTAAATCTGTATTTCTGTTTCCTGAGTTTTGCATAGGGGTCTTTAATACTTCTGTAATTATGCATCTTCTGGATGCCATTATCAATAAAGTATCTTCACTTCACCATAAGGAAAAAAAGGAACTAGAGCAGAGGTATCTTATTTTTGAGAAAGGTCAGTAAGAACAACAATAGCTTCTTGTCATTACATTCCACCAAAGAACTCCGACCACAATGATATCCACCTGAAATTACTTAGCTAAGAAACATAAAACTGCAATGTACACACGATACATAAAGCTCACACCAAGTCCAATAAAAAACCCAAACGTGCAATTCTCAAATTTGGAGAAGGTGAAACAATCAGCAACAATATCACTACTCTGAGTCAAGGTAGAAAAATGTGGCTTAAAAGCCT
Organism: Lycium ferocissimum; assembly: GCF_029784015.1. NCBI lineage: Eukaryota > Viridiplantae > Streptophyta > Magnoliopsida > Solanales > Solanaceae > Lycium > Lycium ferocissimum. The sequence continues at coordinate 4,298,511 of NC_081346.1, forward strand.
ATCGCTTCCTAAAAATAAACCTAAATTTACGGAGAAGAGATGGGAGGGACTTTCTATGGGACAAATTCACGCTACCAGCCTCTTTGCAGAAATACAAGGGGAAGATTGCGTAGAGTTTACGGCCACTCTCCACCTACCCCCCACTAGACACGAGCACTTCATGCCCAGGAAATCCCTTTTGCTGAGAGAAAACGACCATTATATCTGAAGAAGCAATCAGTTATTTGGAAATACCCCAGAAAACTGCAGGTTGATGATATAGTGGAATGCCAGAAAAAATCATATGCAAATAAGTCCTCTTTTTGTTTATCAGATGGCCCATTACACAGATAAGAAGAGTCAACTACCACCTTACCTGACGATAATATATGAGAAAACCGAGCAGAAAATAATGGACTTCAAAGGATCTTCCCAGTAAGCCAGAAAAAGAATCCAATTACCGAGTTGCATCATTGGAGAGAGCAACTCCTGCATGTCAATGAATTTTAAGTATTAGAATGAGAGGTAACACAATTTAAAGATACAGCTCATAAAGAACTGAAAAAATTAATTGTAAGAAGTGACTCCAATTATGTTCAAAAGATTGAGCCATGAAAATATCAAGGCAGCTTCATAAAAGTTCGTAAAGATCCACTCCTGATTTCTCAAAAGAAGGTCAAAAGTTATATTCAATTTATCCTCTTTCACCTTTCTTTTTATTTAAAGCCACAGTAGTTGTTATATGTACCTTCATCACTGCCAAGTTGGTGTCAAGCCCATCAACTTTCACTCCATCAACCGTAGCTTGTGCTTGCACTACCTTTCTATAGTTGCTTCTGGATTCCTTAACTGCTTTTTCCAAGGGAGTCATCTCCCCCACAGCAATTTCACCCACAACAATTCCTGTCTCATTAGGAACATGAGAACTTGTCCCGAAAACAAACCCCAGGTTGGAAGCCAAGGCTGAAGCTGAAATTGAGTACATTCTGCTTCTAGGTTTGGGAGAGTTTGTCCGCTCCAGTTCCCTCACAGTTGACCTATTTGCAATTGTTTCTAGTATAAGGTCTCCTCCGGGAAGCTGATCACATACATTGAACATAAGAAGATCCTCATAACAAAGTGGATGTTTAGAGCTCATATCTTTTAGGGCTTGTACTCGCAATATACCAAATATAGCTTTCAGAAGTGCCTCATCACGCTCTATTCCAGTAATCTGGAATTTATGTATGAACTGATGCACATGTAGAACTTCCCGAATAATGGCTAACCAATAGTCACGACGTGTATGTCCTTTAAGCTCAGGAAATTCCATTATAACAGGTTCTGACCTACAACATTTTCAATAGACCATTAACAAATTTGAAGGCAGCTTGAACTAGAAAATAGTCTTACAGGATAGAAGAAATACACAAGATTCTGCAGAGAAGTATGACCCACACAGGAGTCATCATGTCTCATGCCTTACAAGGAAACTGATTTGTACGAGACTGCTTTATCAAAGAGTCTTGTGCCCCATGGTCCAGTAAGATCGGGTCTGACGATCTGGTTTAGATCATCAGACAGATCATATATTTTTGCCTTGTCATAAGACACAACACGAAGTGCCTCAAAGTAGAGAGCATGATCTGTCAAAGTTAGCCGACCTGAAAATCACAAGTACATGGAACTATATCAAAAAGACTAATAGATGCACATAATCCGTGATATCATTCCTGTCTGCTCCGGAGATAAGAATTTCAAGCAATTAAAACCATTACTACCGCAAAAACATACCAGGCCATGCGGAAATACCCACGTGTTCGAGCACTGGCTGGGTTGTCACAGTCCCATCCAGCTCCAGAATTTTCTCTCCTCTCGCTGTACGTAAGGCAGACAGATGAGATGACTCAGACTGGTTCTTAAATTTTTTAATTGCCCTGAAAAAATTCCCAAACAAGCAACATTCACAACCGAGGATTATGGATGGGCTGCTCATAATGGTAATGAAACACTAAAGAGAAAAGATGCCTTACGAATCACTTCACATCACTGCAATTTAAAGTAATTAGAAAGACCACAAGTATTACCACCCCGGTAACATTAGCCGACAATAATGAACTACAGAGAACCCCAATGCAGGCGCACATAGGCTTATACAATAAATCTTCAAGGTCAAACTACCCATGCTACTACATTTAAACTTAGCACTCCTCTCTCAACTTGAACTTAGGGAAGACATTAATGATAGGAAAAGAAGCTTATATCTACAATTTAAACATTCCTAAAAACTCAGTAGGAGTACAAACAGAGGGGCACTTGTTCACTTATTTTACCAATGTGTATCCAGGGAAAAGTTTTACCAATCTTCTTCCTGTAAGCACATACTCATTAAACATCTTAAAGCCGGAATGAATTCCAAGTACAGTAATCTAGTCATTATGAGGGGCCTTTTCAACCAATTCAACAATGCACTTTACAATATACAGATCTACTTGCTGCTGTTAACAGCATACCACCAACGGCAACATGCAGGATGCTCAGAAATTGGCAACATGAATGCAGTTTATGTAGTACCTAAAGCATGTAGATGTGTAATAACAGGGCTTAATGGCATTATATGATCCCTTAGTTAATTCGAACACCTAAGTCATGTGTTGGGAGAAATATAGATGTCTGTGTTATTTGCCTAGATTACGTTACACAGGTTAGAAAAGAAAATCTGTCAGTAGAACCTATGATCAGTTAGAAGATGTATTCCTACATTGTCAAATAATTGCACATCTGTGGCACATGTTCTTTTGTATCCTAGGGGTGAAGTGGGTGTTACCAAGATCAACTTTAGAACTCCTATGCAACTGGAAAGAAATTGGAAGAAGAAAGGCAAAGGAAGATTGGTGGCAGTCCATTCCAGCTTGTATTTGGTGGTCAATTTGGAAGGAAAGAACCTCAAGACAATTTGAAGATAAAGCTAACTCCATTCAGATAGTTAAAATGAAGTGTCTTAGTCTCTTTTATTTTTGGTGTAAACAAGATATAGTGGGGGAAGTAGGTGATTTGGTAGATTTTCTAGGCAATGTGTAAATTGTAACTAGCATCATTACCTCCTGGCCACTATTTTTTGTGGCTTTACCAGTGAAGTTTTAGATCAGCATATTCAAATGCTGATACTTTTGGATGGAATACAAATGTTACCTTATTTTAAAAAAAAAAAAAAAAGATTCAGTTAGAAGATGAGCCACATACTGAGGCCCGCACAAGCATAGAGATGAACAGAACTCGAAAAGCATTTAACAAAAAGCATTTGCAACTAACAAAGCACCAAAGTTGGTAGTACCTTTCCAAATAAGTCAGGTACTTATCATAGACTGAGAATAGAAGTCGACCGCCTGTTGACGATGTAAGCACACTGAAAATGCTCTCAGTAACTATCACATTGGCAATTATAGGAACTGCTGAAGCAATACGGGAAAAAGCCTCTACGCCAGCAGTTGCATCTTCATCCATCTACAATTAAATGAAGAGTCAAATAACAACCCAGAAGACAGAGTACAACAAGCAATGAGTGACTAATGGACCAGTCATGGATTTCATGAATATTCTGCATAATCAAGGAAGGTTCGGTGGTGTTCAACAACTCATGTCACTAAATAATCCTTCTGCAGAATGAAGGAAACATGTAAAAGTAATTCATACACTGGCAAAAGGCTGACTAGAAGCTGCTGGAAACTCCCATGCGACCATCATGTCAAATGTAAGGCGTCGAAACTGTTTGTCGCCAAGGTAACCATTTACTTGTATAGACAAAGCAAGAGCCCTGAAGCAACAGTATTCCAAGAAGTTCCTTGCATACTGAGATTTATGCTTTATGGTTTCAGAAGCCTCCGCATCAAAGTTTTCTTGAAGTTGACTCATGGAAATACCATGGATTCTGCATACAATCAGATTTTAGTTATGCACATCACACAATCTAAAATATAACTTGACAACCAACTTTATGCTTTTGTTCCAGCTAAATGCAACCGTCAGCTCACTTGCTGAATCTATTAAAGGCGATCAATATTGGTAACAATTAGGGGTCATTTGGTTACTGGTTAGGAAGTGATTTATTCATGTATTGACACCAGCATAACTGGTACTTATCATGTTTGGTAGCATTTTAGTTGCCATATATAAAATTTAGCAAACCAAGTACATGTTTGGTTACTGGTTTACAATCCCGCATAACTAATACATATGTAAGTTATGAGGGAGTCTATGTGTTATTTATGCAGGGTAAAACCAAAAAAAAAAAAAAAAAAAAAAAAAAAACCAAAAAAAAAAACTCTAAACCCTGCATAACTAATACTTGCATAACTCTAACCAGCAACCAAACGAACCCTTACTTCATTGTTTGATGCATTCTTTCAGTTAAACAAGATGGAAGGTTAGTTTGGTATTTAGCAGATTATATTCACAAACTGCAGAAGCCTGAAAGACAAGAAAGAATAGGAAGCTTACTTTGAGCATTTTCGGATAACTACATTTGCTGCAGGAGATAGCTCTGGCAACCAGCTCTTTCCAGTGGATGACTCATCTAAATCTTCATCAAGTGAACTCGGGGTTTTAGTCAACCATTTAAATGACCCATCTTTAACCAGACCCTCCAACATATTTCTGGTTTTGCTAACCATAGCCATTTCAAAAAGACCTCCTCCTCAGATCATTTGGAGTTCACGACTTCACCCCACTGAAATCCTTACACAACCACTGCATCAAGGAAAATAAACAATGTGAAATACCCAAAAAGCCAAAAACAAGAAATACTAGGTCACGATTTCTCTCGAAAATCACCTCATTCACAGACTGAGGGTGCCAATAGTCGAAAATAACAGTCAAAGACTAATTCTTGAAACTCTACAGGTCATGATTTTCTCTCGAAAATCACTCACCTCATTCGCAGACTGAGGATGCCGATAGTCGACATTAACAGTTAAAGACTCATTCTTGAAACTCTACAGGTCATGATTTCTCTCCAAAATCATTTCATTCACAGATTGAGGGTGCCGATGGTCGAAAATAACAGTTAAAGACTAATTCTTGAAATTCTAAAGGTCGTGATTTCTCTCCAAAATCACTTCATTCACGGCTTGAAGGTGCCCATAGTCGAAGATAACAGTTAAAGACTAATTTTTGAAACTTACAGGTCATGATTTCTCTCCAAAATCACTTCATTCACTTATTGAGGGTGCCCATAGTCAAAAATCACAGTTAAAGACTAATTCTTGAAACTCTAATGGTCATGATTTCTCTCCAAAATCACTTCATTCCCAGATTGATGGTGCCTATAGTCGAAAATAACAGTTAAAGACTAGTACTTGAAACTCTACAGGTCATGATTTCTCTCGAAAATCACTTCATTCACCGGATTGAGGGTGCCAATAGTCGAAAATAACAGTTAAAGACTAATAATTGAAACTCTACAGGTCATGATTTCTCTCCAAAATCACTTCATTCACAGATTGAGGGTGCCCATAGTCGAAAATCACAGTTAAAGACAAATTCTTTGAAACTCTAAGCAACTATTAGAACGATGAGCACCAATTTCCTTGCTATGGGTCAATTCAATTCAATAATTAACAGGTTTTATAAGAACCCTTTACAGAGATAACCCCCAATAAACTCTTAAATCAGTGACAGACAGTTTAAATAGCTAGCTGAGTAAAGAGCATTTACCTGTCAAATAATGGCAGCAGTTCCAAAATCAGGTCTCAAACAAAAATGAGGAAAGTTAAGTCTGCAAATCGGGCTGTGTAAAAGCAAATATTCAGTACCACCGCCTCAAATACAAGTAATAATTAATTACTTATTATACTTTTTGATAAGAGAAAGAGACAGAGAATAGATGAGTGGGCGTGTCTTCTTTTAGATGAAAAGAGACAAAGGCTAATCAGATCGAAAATGGTGTCGTGTTGTGAGAGTAAAACTCTGAGATGAAACAGATAGCAAGTACGGTTATAATAAAGATAACAACTACGGCACTTGAATTCATCGTTAGTTTTAACGGCAAGCTAGCGTCATTCCATTAGTTAGACCAAATGTGCTCAACTTCAGCAAACTTAGGGGTCGTTTGATATACATGTATAAGGAAAATAATCATTGTATATAATTTGGTATAACTTTATCCGGTGTTTAAACAAACTTCATACACCAACATGAAATAATTAATAATCTATAGATAAAAGTATCAAAAGGACAAAACTACCTTTATTTTTTTCCTAGAAATTAATGAAAGGTCAAATCATTCAAGGGTATGATACTAAACTTAGTACTTTTTTATTTAAAAATATTTTAAATGATTCTCCATCTTACATATTCAACATCTAGGTGATGAAAGGCCGTGCTAGCACGAGTTCAACACAAAAAATAATATTATATTTTTTTTTAGTCTGTCTAAAAAAATATGATATATTTTTATGTTTAGAAATCATTTAACTTAAAACTTTCCCTTTTACCTTTAATGAAATGATTTAAATCAACATAAATATCTATGGCTTGTTTTAAACCACAAGTTTCAAAGATCTTTCATTTCATAATCAACTATTTTTTTATCCCGCGTGAACATATGTCATAGTACTGAATATTTATCTTTTCTCGTGTATGCACTTCAATTTTAATTCTCCGATACATTTATTTCCTCCGTACACTTGTACTTGTTAATTTTTTACTTTTTAAGTTCCTTAAGAATTAATAAATGAAGTACTCCTCCGTCTCATATTACTTGGCCACATTACTAAACTACTTTTTTATCTAGGTGGACATATGTCATAGGACTGAATATTTATTCTCTCCTCATGTATACAAGTATGTACTTCAATTTTAATTCTCCGACACATATTTATTTTCACCGCGCACTTTTACTTGTTACTTTTGACTTTTCACTGTGTCACATAAATTAGGACAGAAAGAGTACCTTTTAGTAATACAATTATGGAATTTTTATTATAGAAAGTATTATAATTCAATTAATTGAAAATATCAATAAATTATTTTACTTAGTCCGCTTCTCCCATATATGACTTTCCTGGTTTGGTTTTCCAATTGAAAGATTTGAAATACACCTTCTCCTACCGAGTTTCATGTCATCATCTCATTCTACTCAACAACACTGAAAAACGCTTTTATGTGTTAGCATCTATCGTAGCCTTAAATTTTTAGGTGTAGACCAACTTTATCATTTTAAGAAAATATGTGTATACGTTTCTTGACCGTTTATACTTCGTCGTCTTGATGTTATTCCTCATTATTTGTGCGTAGACGATTTACGTGTCTAAAATTAGTGCATTTTTATCCTTACCCATAGGTATAAGTTTTAAATCTTTTGATTTTATGACTTCTTTAGCTGTTTTTGTGTTCAATTTAAATTGTTATTTCTTTTTTCCTGAATTTCTATTCTTTAAATTTTCTCTAAGCGTACCTTTACCATTTTCTGAACTTATTATCATTATTTAAATGTCCTATTTTTTTATTTTTTATTGTGCAATTGTCTCCTATCTTTTAAACTATTAGGGAATTTATCTATTACAAATTAAAAACTCTATCCTAATAAAATATTTGGATCCTACCATTGTAAAAATATTGAAGCACACAACTAATCATTTCAATTTTTCATATTACTATTATAGGCCTAATTCGTTATATTTTTCACAAATTGTTGAAAGAAAAAATTCTATCTTTCAAAATAAATATGTTGTACTGTTTATAAGGTATTAGGTTTGTAGGATATTTTGTTTTTAATGAAACATTTATTAAGTCATATAAAAGTAAATTCATTTGATCTAGAAGTTGATCAAATTGACATAAAAAATTGAGCTTAAAATAAATTTTGATAAGCAAATATTTGAAATTGGTAAATTAGCGAGGTGATTCTTGTCATTAACATGATTGAGATGTTGGATAGGGTGTAATACAATTTTCTTCATTATAGCTCATTATTGAATTTAGTTTTAAAAAAGGGAATTTGTCTATTACAAATTAAAATTAGAAATACTGAAAAGTAAGAGATAAATATCGAGAGAAAGATGCAATCAGCATAGGCACCGTCATGATTAATTTGGTTACTAAATTTAGTTAATCTTTATGATTTGTATATTTTGCAAAGGATACCGCGATTCTCCTTAGTGAGTCTTCATGTTTTTTTTCTTTTCGTCTTATTTTTTCCCTTAATTTCTTAATTATTGTTAAAATTTGTCCTCATGTCAAGTTTATAATCACAAGAATAAAAGGATATTTTATTATATTATACACATTTTTAATTTAGAACCACAAGATAGTCTATCTTTATTTCTTAAACTCCGTGTTTAGTCAAATGTAGACATTTAAATTGAGTTAGAGGGAGAATATACCAAATGAAGGAAATGAAAAAATTACATAAATATTATTAGTGGGGACTTAAAAAGTAAACACACAAGAGGAAGTATTAATGTTAAACTTCTGAAATGTACACATGTTAGTCCTGGCTTAGAATACAATTTCAATTGCTTTTTGTACAACTCATTGTTTCTTTGTTCATCCACTTGGGCGTTTGTTGTTAAAAAATAAAAAAAGTTTGTCTTATTTTGGTTATGTCCGCCTCTTTTTATATTTAGTACGTTGACAATTCAAATATCCTAAATGTCAAATTTATAATCACAAGATTCAAAGAATATTTTATTATATTATACACATTTTTAATTTAGAACCACAAGATTTGAAAGTCTTATCTTTATTTCTTAAACTCCATGTTTAGTCAAATGTAGATACTTAAATTGAGATAGAGGGAGTACATGCCAAATGAAGGAAATGAAAGGACAATTAAGACATTGCGGACCTGTGGGGACTTAAAAAGTAAACACACAAGAGGTAGAATTAATGTTCAACTTCTGAAATGTACACATGTTAGTCCCTGCTTAGAGCACAATTTCAGTTGCTTTTTGTACAACTTATTGTTGTTGTGTTCGTTCACCTTGGGCGTTTATATATAAGAAGAAGGAAAATATAGAATAGAAAAATAGACATATATTTTTAGTAATGTGGCCAAGTAATATGGGACGAAGGGAGTACTTCATTTTTACTCCCTCCGTTCACTTTTACTTGTCCATTATTCCTAAAATAGATTTTCATTTTTACTTGTCATTTTTCACATATCAAGATAAAACATTTTTTTTCTATTTTACCCTTAGCATTAATTACTCATTCCAAATCATTTTTCAAATCCAATACAATTACTCTAACAATTAATATGGGGCATTTTGGTAAAATATACACTTTATTTATTATTTCTTAAACAGGGTGAAAAGTCAAAAGTGGATAAGTACAAATGAACGGAGGGTGTATTAATTCTTAAAGAACGTGAAAAGTCAACTATAGTAATGTGGCCAAGTAATATGGGATGAAGAGAGTACTTCATTTATTAATTCTTAAAGAATATGAAAAGTCAAGTAATGTGGACAATTCATATGGGACGGAGGGAGTACTTTATTTATTAATTTTTAGATAACGTGAAAAGTCAAAAGTGAATAAGTAAAAGTGCACGGAGAAAATAAATATGTGTCGGAGAATTAAAATTGAAGTGCATATGTGTATACTTGAGAAGCGAATAAATATTCAGTAATATGACATATATCCACGTGGGATTTATTAATTCTTAAAGAACGTGAAAAGTCAAAAGTGAACAAGTAAAAGTGCATGGAGGAAATAAATGTGTCGGAAAATTAAAATTGAAGTGCATACGTCTATACATGAGAAGGGAATAAATATTAACTATGACATATGTCCACGTGGGATAAAAAAATAGTTGGGTAAAGTGTACAAGTTATATAGCTTATAGTACAAGCATTCATTGCGTGTACAATTTATAAAGCTTTTGATACAAGTTGGTGATGCTGTGTTTGTCCTCCCACCACACTTATATATAATAGAAACGTGAAAAGTCAAAAGTGAATAAGTAAAAGTGCACGGAGGAAATAAATATGTGTCGAAGAATTAAAATGTGCATATGTGTATACTTGAGAAGGAATAAATATTCAGCAATATGACATATATCCACGTGGGATTTATTAATTCTTAAAGAACGAAAAGTCAAAAGTGAACAAGTAAAAGTGCACGGAGGAAATAAATGTGTCAGAGAATTAAAATTGAAGTTCATACGTCTATACATGAGAAGAGAATAAATATTAAGTACTATGACATATGTCCACGTGGGATAAAAAAATAGTTGGGTAAAGTGTACAAGTTATATAGCTTATAGTACAAACATTCATTACGTGTACAATTTGTAAAGCTTTTGGTACAAGCTGGTGATGTTGTGTTAGTCCTCCCACCACACTTATATATAATACTAGCAATATATGCCCGTGCGATGCACGTGCCGTACATGTTTATTCACTTTAATTAGCCAGTCTTTAAGGTTTGTATTTTGAAAATAACTTTTAAAAACATTCTAATTGTTATTATATATAGCAACATATATAAAATGTATTTTATGTACCATCACTTTAGTTATAATTAGAAAATGGAGTTTAAAAATTAAAAGCATATGATGGAATTAAGTCTTTGAGATGGAAAGAGTTGGATTTTTTTTCTCATTGTTATGACAATGAAAGTTGTTCATCGATGTGAAAAATAAAATTAGTAAGAATATGAAGGAAAATTAATATTTTGATTCTAGATTTTTTCTTTTAAATTCTTTAATATATTATATGTATACCGACGGATTGATATCCATCTCAATTAACTAATTGTTCAGATCTAAACATAAAAACCCATTGTTGTATATATTGATTTTTTTAAAAGCAAAGAATAAAATATTTTTATTAAATTAATTAAAAAATATATTATAATTTTTTATATTAACAATTATAGATAAAAAAAAATTGTTACAAAGAAATCAAAATTAGAAAGATATATGTTATATCGTAAATCACCAAATTTTAATTCTGAAAAGAAAATATAAAGTAATACATTTTATAAATGTAAAGAAACAATAATGAGAGATTGCAAAGGAGAGTAAAATAAGTAAAGTATTGACAAAGAAGAAAAACGGGGATAAAAGTCACTCCCTCCCTTTACTTTTACTTGTCCACATTGACATATCAGGAGAAAGAATTTTTCTTCTTATTATTTTACCCTTCACATTGATTACTCATTTTCAAATCATTTTATAAGGCTATTGAGACTATACACCAATAAATATGGATATTATGATAAAATATATACTTCATTTATTAATTCTCAGAGAACGTGAAAAGTCAAAAGTGGACAAGTAAAAGTGCATGGAGGGAATAAATATGTGTAGAAAAATTAAAATTGAAGTGCATATGTGTATACATGAGAAGAGAATAAATACTCCGTACTATGACAAATGTCCAAGTGGGATTAAAAAGTAGGTGTTTAAAGTGTACAATGTATATAACTTTTGGTACAATTTCCATTGCTATTGTTCGTCCTCTCCTCACGTTTAAAGTATTGACAATGCAGAAAAACGGGGATAAAAGTCACTCCTTCCGTTCACTTTTACTTGTCCTATTAACATATCGAGAGAAAGAAATTTTTGTTCTTATTATTAATTTTACCCTTCACATTAATTACCCATTTTCAAATCATTTTCCAAGGCTATTGAGACTTACACCAATAAATATGAACATTATGGTAAAATATATACTCCCTCCGTCCCATATTACTTGCCCCTTTCCCTTTTGGACGCCTTTTAAAAAATCATAAATAAAATATGTATTTTACTATCTTACTCCTATCTCTCTCTAATAAATACATTCTAATCAAAATTGATTATTTTCAAGAACATTTATTACTAAGGGTAAAATGGGAAAGATTTAATTAATGTTATCTTGATTTTGTAAATGAACAAGTAATTTGGACATATATTTTTAGTAATGTGGTCAAGTAATATGGGACGGAGAGGGTAAGATGGGAAAGATCTAATTAATTTTATCTTGATTTTGTAAATGAACAAGTAATTTGGACATATATTTTTAGTAATGTAACCAAGTAATATGGGATGGAGGGAGTGCTTTATTTATTAATTCCTAAAGAACCTGAAAAGTCAAAATTCAAAAGTGAACAAGTAAAAGTGCAAGGAGGAAATAAATATGCGTCAGAGAATTAAAATTGAAGTGCATACGTGTATACATGAGAAGAGAATAAATATTCAATATTATGACATATGTCCACGTGGAATAAAAAAATATATTTTAGTAATGTGGCCAAGTAATATGAGACGGAGGGAGTACTTCATTTATATATTTTTAAAGAAATTGAAAAGTCAAAGGTGAACAAGTAAAAGTGCACGGAGGAAATAAATATGTCGGAGAATTAAAATTGAAGTGCATATGTGTATACATGAGAAAGAATAAATATTCAGTAATATGACATATGTCCACGTGAGATAAAAAAATAATTGATTAAAGTGTATAATTTATATAACTTTTGGTATAAGCATTCATTGCTGTGTTCGTCCCTCTTGGACAGTTATATATAATAATAGAAGAAAAGAAAATCTAATAACAAAGCAAAGAAGTAGCAATGGAAAATGGAAAAATGAAGTGAAGCAAATAGGCTATCCACAGGGGAACACGTGTACCAAAAAGGCAATGATGAATTGGAAAGTATTGCTTGACAACAAATTGTACGATTTTGTATGCAGTGTTCGTCCCTCCATGGAGGAAATAAATGTGTCGAAAAATTAAAATTAAAATGTATACGTATATACATGAGAAGAGAATAAATATTCAGTATTATGACATATGTCCACGTGGAATAAAAAAATATTTTAAAAATATGGCCAAGTAATATGAGACGGAGGGAGTACTTCATTTATATATTCTTAAAGAACTTGAAAAGTCAAAGGTGAATAAGTAAAAGTGCACGAAGAAAATAAATATGTTGGAGAATTAAAATTGAAGTGCATACGTGTATACATGAGAAGGAATAAATATTCAGTAATATAACATATATCCACGTAAGATAAAAAAATAGTTGATTAAAGTGTACAATTTATATAGCATTTGGTATAAGCATTCATTGCTGTGTTCGGCCCTCTTGGACAGTTATATACTCCCTCTGTTTCAATTTATATGAACCTATTTCTTTATTAGTCTATGCCAAAAAGAATGACCTCATTCTATATTTGGAAGCACTTTACCTTTATGCAATGATTTATAGCCACATAAAATATATGTGACTTATTCAGGATCACAAGTTTAAAAATCTTCTTTTCTTTCTTAAATTCTATGTCCAATTAAATTGGTTCACATAAATTGAAACGGAGAAAATATAATTGAAGAAAAGAAAACCTAATAACAAAGCAAAGAAGGAGCAATGGAAAAATAAAGGGAAGCAAATAGGCCATCCACAAGGAGACACGTGTACCAAAAAGGCAATGATGAATTGGAAAGGATGCTTAAGAGTTAAGACCGCAAATTGTACAATTTTTTATGCAGTGTTGTACCTCCATCCCACTTATATATATAACATAAAATAGAAAAAATAATATAAATATAATAGATAGAAATTCATACATTAAGGACCAAATGGAATCAAAATTTATACATTAAGGACCATTTTTATCATTTCTCGGTAAGTATTCATCACTGTTTAATAGGAGTTGATTTACTTGTGATAGCAATTACCAATTACCAGAGTGATTGTCTAGTATTGGGGCTAATGGGACATTCAAAGACTAATCGCCATGTTCGGAACAAGAAAAAGGAACAATCTTTCTTCAATAATCTCACAGATGAACTGCTAATCCAAATATTTATTAGATTACCAAGCAGCAAAGAAGCAATTCGATGCAAATTGGTTTGCAAACACTGGTTATCCCTAATCTCATCTGATTACTTCGTTAATACTTCTGTAATTCACCATCAAAATAACGGTAAAACACTGCCCCCTTTTACTTTTGTTTCATCTGATGGAAAATTTTATGTAAAATATTTGTTAGAGTTTCAACCTGAAAAGGGTTTATCAAGAAGTGTGGATTTAAGGTTTCTTTATATTTATCGACCTTATCGTTATCGAATTCGCTTAAAAGAATCATGGGGTGACTTAATTTTATGTTCCGGAAGATCTTCTGGTATTGATTATTATATTTGTAATATTGTTACTAAGCAATGGATTGTGCTTCCTCCTACTCCTCAAGAAGAGTCACATTTTCCAGAAAGTGAAGGTGCTGGTTTCTTGATTGAGCCTAATTGTTGGTATCTGGTGTTACGATTTATTCCTTTGGGTGATTACAAGTTTAGTGTTCAGATGTTTTCGTCTGAGCAAGGAAACTGGACCAAATTGGTTGTTATGTCTCCGCGGAATTTGAATATTTTAACTCGTAAGACTTCGATTGTTGCTTGTGGAAGGATGCTGTATACATTTACGTATAAGAGAAGTGATGTTGTTGATTGTGTTCTCGCGTTTGATCCGTTCGCTAATGATCCTGCTCAGTTTTTGTGTGTTATTGATTTCCCACTTGAGGCTTGTGATATTCGTTGTTTGGCTTGTAAATTGGGGGTGTGTCGAGGTCGTCTAAGGTTTGCTCAACTAATTCTCCAACCAAGTGGATATCCTTGTATAAGTATATGGGAACTTGAGGATGATTATAGAATGGGGAAACGGACATTGGTGCACAAGAGAATCCCTACAAACACAGCGTTAAGAGTTTGTAATGATGGCATACTTCCTCGCGATAGCACAAAATTGGTGTCGGTACGTGCTTTTCACCCATATAATGAGGATCTTATATGTTTTCTTGTAGGTAATGATCAGGTTGTCGTGTACGATATACGAAAAGATAAAGTGGTAAGCTCTACCCTCCCTTCTCAATTCAAGCATAAGAGATCACAAAGATTATTACCACCAGATGATAGGTCACTTCATTTAGATGTTGGGCCACATCATGTGTTACCAATTACCAAAAATTGGTGGCCAACACCAGTAAGGTAAACCCTTTGAACTCAAAGATTGGACTAGAGTTGTTGCTCAAACACACGTATATTGTGAATAACACATGCGATTAATTAGACATATGTACATTGCATGACTAAGCAGTTTAAATCATGTAATCAACATTCTTATCTTCTTCTTTTGGTTGTCCATATTTACTTCATTCAGGATGTTTTAGGCCTATGATATAGTGTTGAAGTACAGGCATGCTAACTTAGAATTTTGTTTTTCCTTGTTTTGCTTGCTTGGTAGTTAGCAAAGACCTTTCTTTCAGGCTATATTTCCATAACTCCTCGGTTGCTTCCATTGTTCAACAGTTTTAATTCTGATAACTTTTATACTGCCAGTATAAATTATCACCTTGATTTTGAACCAAAACTGCTCTCGCCATATAATCTGTTTCAGCTTTGGTAAAAGCTGATGACTCCACACTTCACTAAATATTAAGTTTCCAGGTCTCTTCGTCCATCTTTCACAGTCCTAGCCTCTGCGATATATTTTCTCCAGCATCTACTTTTGTTGTTTTTCATTTATTTATTTTCTTGAAAAGATATGTTGTATATATGTTTCATGTTATGGGAAGGAACTATTCCATTATGACTAGATCCTTTTAAGTCTTTTACAAGAATTCCTAAGGAAAACTAGGGGAAGAATCAATAACTACTATATGAACTAAGCAGTTTGTGGTTATTCCCTTCCCCGAAGATGTGTGATAAGTGGTCTGGCTTATCCAAATGGTCCAGCAGTAACCTAACCTGTAATCCATTGTCATCCATTGTCATATGTGAGAAATTTGTGAATATTACTTGGTGCAAGTATAGATAATGTGTGTGTGAGTCGATGTTAATTTCGAGAGGAGTTAGATTAAGTTCTATGTGATTTCTAGTCCTTTGTTTTAGTCCTGGAATTTCAGCTCCTAGGCATGAAATATCATCGTTTATAATTGTCGAGAACCTTTCATCCTTCCCCCTTTGTAGTCTCTTATGACACCTCGTATACCGCTTTGTCTAGTTTTAGCATTAAAGGCACCATTTTTGTTGAGCTTTTAGGTTCTTTCTTTTGATGGGTTCCATCTAATTATTTGGAATCGACTGTTGTTGAACTGTCAAGATGAACTTAGTGGCTCTAGTAACAGGGTAGTTTATCTCCATATAGTCCTTTCTATTGTTGAAGGTGTTGCTATCTATTGGTCCATATAGGCCAAAGTGTATAAGGTAAGACAAATAACCACGACAGGCCATCTCGTCGCTTCGGTGGATCACTTGACCTCGGGTACATTTTTGTTGCCATGGAGCTGACCAATGAGCTCTTATGCTGTCTTTAAAGGATGGCTGCTTCCAAGCCCTCCTCCTGATTGTCATCGCTTGTTCACTTCCTTTTCCACTAAATATTGCTTAGGGACCTTGGCGTACGATCTAGGCTGTTCTCTCTCAACTTTGGATCTTAGCACCCAAAATGTCTATCTGTACAAACGATCTAGGCCTGTATTCGGAGTTGAGCAATTTGCTTGGGCTCATGCAGTTATCCTAGATGCAACTTGCCTCCAGTGCTTTAGTCTAACAGTAACATCCCCCACGTGATGTGTGGGTTAGTTCACTTGTTTGAATCCAATCCTGTTGTAAACAAGAGAGTGGTATTTAAATGGAGAAGAATAGAGGTGCTGGTCCATCGTCCACCGATCTTCAAACCAAACGTCAGCCCTCAGGATATACGCCTGGGTGTACTGGTAGTGTGGTAGCAATATTTAATGTATGTGACCCATGCTAACTTGACAATGTGACTGACTGACAGGTGGTAGACGTGTTCAATAGTTTCTTGAGCATAATCTCAGCTGACTAGTGGGGAGTCTGTTACTTCAAATAAGCCATAAAAAAAAAAAATTGATTTTTGTTGGTCTAGTAATTTTCCAAAGACAATTCAGTGTACCCATTTTTTGCCAAGACTCGAAGTATATTTTCCTTTTCCTTATTATGTGTTCAAAGGTTCACAACAAAGGTTACACTGCTGCCAAGCTTATATCAATACATGAAATGATTCGAGCCCAACATGGAATCCATATATAAAAGTCTCACGTCAAATCCTTCAAATATACTTGTTTAGCTCGTTTTACAAACTTAGATTGATGTTAATTAAACACGGAGGATGAATTTCACCATGGTTGACCTCTTTTCGTGGTCCTCTTCAGCTTAGTTACGTTTTTATAGTACCACCAGTCTTTGGCTCGTCCTATTCAAATTATAAGATCTTCCACTTGCGTGTACTTTAGGCATGTAAAAAGATGAATTGCGTAAATCAGTGTTTTACAAGCCAAAGAATTACACCAAAACCCAGCAATAAAAATCTAAACCCATCCCTCATTTCCACCAAAACCCATCAAGGACATTCCATTTTTTGTTATTAACCTAAGTAAATGTCTTTTACACTTCGAGTGCATAGAATAAAGTTTCGATATATATTTACTCACACTCAGTGTTATACTAAATCAAACATTCTAATCTTACATAATATGTATTCATTAATTTGCTGTGACTAAATATCGGAAGAATAAGTATTTATCAACTTCTATGTACTTGGGTTGCTTTCCTACATTACTTGCATCTGTTGTTTTCTTTTGAGCCGATGGTCTATCCCGTAAAGGTGGAGTTAAGATCTGCGTACATTCTAACCTCTCCAAACCCCCACTTGTAGGATTAAACTGGGTATGTTGCTGTTTTTTTGTTGTATATTATTGGCCATGTGTATATTTCTCGGCCGTTAATTTCTTTGTTGGAAAAAAGCACTGCCTTGTCATTAGAAGTCTCTTGCGGAAACCTCTTGCACCTAATTTCGTCAGTACTTGTACTGAGCACTTCATGACTACTAACTGATTAATCGATAATCGGTAATTAATATCTTTAATGGTTTGATTATCTCGATTTAACATGTTTATAGACTAATAATCGATAAAACGAATAAAAAAATCCAGCCAAACCAAATGGGCCAATAAGCAGTACCACTGAGCGAGGCAATATAAGTTGAGGAACGAGGCAGAAACCAAGCCCGCTTAAAACTAATCTTTTAAAAAATTTGTTTGTATATTTTTTCTTAGATCTACGTGTATACAATCATAATAGATCTTAACCTTTCAATGAATAAATTATTCACTCAATCCATCCTTGTTGAGGGTTGAACGAATTGGATAGGTTATTAACTATTTATGCTTCACATTGACGCCAGGCAAAATTTATTGAAGGAGAATACGACATCACGTTTTATCTTTGATTTATTTTCTTTAAATAACTCTGTTTTGGTTTCGCCATCACGGTGGACAACAGGACAAGGTATGGGGCCGGGTGAATATTTATTCGTGTCGGGTGTTTGCCGTGATTAAATAATTTAATGAAGTGAAAACATGACTTAGTTAGTTATAGTTAAGTGCTAGAATTTTATATGCAAATACATAAAACACATTTATTGGATTGAAATCAAGACCTAGTACTCAATCAAGACCTAGTACGAGTAATTTTTTATCGGCTCGTCGGTCGTAACCCCGGTCCTATATGGCTACTCTCGTATCTCGGCTGTCAGTCACCGGGTCTTTGTTAGTCTACTATTTTACTCTCAGCATCTTAATTTCTGCGATGCATTTTAACTAGACGCAAATTAAAGGAAGAAATAAACTTTATTTGAAATATGTGATTTAACAGACTAGCATAAATATTTATGTTGGTGTAAATTATCTCATTAAGGGTATAATGAAAAATTTAAACTTTAATTATTTTTAAATATAAGAATGTATCATTCTCTATGGAACAAACTAAAAAAGAAGTGGATTACATAAATTGGGATAAAAAGAGTGGAGCATGTGGAGTATATATTTTTGATTTTTCATCCGGTGCCTGATACCTACATTGGGGCTCAACTAATCTAGATTCACTAGTGACTAGTACTACTCCATCCTTAACCAAGAGGTCTCGAGTTCGAGCCCCCTTGGGTACAGAGTCACCCTTGTTAGGGGGTGCTTAGCCCCCCAGTGTGGGACTACCCGACACAAATCCAAATTATTTGGGCCCTAATACGAATACCGGACACCGGATGACAAACAAACAAAAAAAAAAAATTCTAGATTCACGCTAGAAAATCTTACTATTGAAGGAGAGGTAAGCGCTTCCTACTAACGACGACTTCATTTTGCAAGATTATCGGTAATCTCTTACTAAGAATGGAGGAGTACTTAATTACCATTCCACCACAACCTTTAGTTGCTATTTATTTCATTCGTTATTATATTATATTGAATAAGAATAGGTTCTTCCATATACCATTTAATTTTTTTTTTCTCACACTCATTAATTTATGTATATTTTAATTGTTTTACCGTAAACATCAGATACAAATAAATATTTGCCAACTTTTATAAACTCCGCCTATATATCTCTCGATTATTTTTATTTTGGAGAAATACCTGCCTTAATGTCATTAGAAATTTCTCGTGGAAATAATTGTACTAGTGACTTGCTACATTTGGAGCATCATGTTCTACCAACATCATATACTTAAACGTCTTACTTGTAATTGCTTTATTTTCTTTTTGTACTAATATATATCTTTACATAGAGTCACTAATATGCAACAAGAAGCTTGAGACCTTGCATCTTCTTTTGGTTTAATGCAGTGATGCTAACAGTCGACACTCTTCCCAACTTTAAAGGCTTTTTGGTGATGAATTAAACACTGTTCTTAGGATCCCTGTATTTGCACCAATTGTCATATTAATTCCCTTTCTGGCTATCTGTCCCAGCTATTTCCAACTTACCTACTTGAGACTGGGGCATGTGCATTGTGCGGAGCTACAATGGAAAAAGTTCGCCTAAAAATTATATTTTATAGTTTAATTAGTCAGTTAAAAAAGAATGTCACATTTTATATTTAGTACTATAAATTAACTTTAAGTTTCTTATTTTACCTAAAGAGATACTTTATAGCCACACAAATATGTATGACTAATTTTAGATCACGAGTTTCAAAAATATTTCATTTCACTTTCAATTCCATGCCCGGACAAATACCATCACCTAAATTAAACAGAGAGAGTACTTTTTATACATATATATGTGGAAGGGCAATTTGCAGGATTGCCCTTCGTTGGGGGTGGTCTTTAATTTTTGCCTCTCAAAATGGTGGTCCTTAACTTTTGCCCTTCTGAAATTCTGCCTGCCTTAAAGGCAGAATTTACAAATTTCTGCCCTAAGATAGAATTTTGTCTTGTGATTTTTTTTTTTTTGAACTGGTGTTCGAACCCACAATCTCAGGGTGTTAGGCGAAAGGCAAAACTTAAATACCACCAATTTGAAGGACAAAAATTAAAGACCACCCCAAATGAAGTACAATCGGCACAAAAAAAAAGTATATGGAACACTCTTAGGTCCCGTTTGGACATGGTTTGAAACCATCTTTCAAACCATGGTTTTAAACCAAGTTTGGACATACAATTTGAACATTTTAAGTTGTATTTTTTCTTATAGACATAAAAACCTCACAAATTGTGAAAACTATCAAAACATTCTCAATTCTTATATAATCTTACCAAATGAGCAAATCATAGTTTATAACAAAATTAGTATACTACTAGAAGGTCTTTCTAAAAAATACAACATCAATTAATCAAACTTTAATTCAATAAAAACGAAAATTTAACATGAATAGTAATATAACTACTATTTAATATAATCTTCCCATATAAATTAAAGGTTGGTAGACATAAATAAAAGTTGGTGAAAGTTAATGAGATTGGTAAATGATTGATGGGGGTAATTGTTAAAAATATCTACCAACTTATGGATCTTTTTTTTACAAAATATAAACTTATGGGTTAAATTTTATATTTTAAAAAGTTGAAACCATGGTTTCAAACACCAAATCATGCCTTTTTGAATGATTTGGGGTTTGAAATCATTGTTTCAAGCGTATGTCCAAACGCTAGTTTGAAACCATGGGTTGGCCAAACGCCTACTTAAGGCCTAAGCAACATTTTTCACTTCAGTCATTGGACTGGACTATACTGGGGTGCTATTATAAATGTATGCTATTTGTCAGTGTAAGAAATTTTACATCATTATGTCATATTTATTGTTGTACCAGGTTATCTATATTTTTCAAGATTTCAAATTCTACATTTTAAAAATGTTTACTTGTAATATCTTTTGGATAACTTGATAGTGTAATTTTTTTTAACACTAACGGTTTATATAACTTAAACTCGTATGTGAGGAAAATAAATCACCTAGAATCTTAGAAATCTATAAATGATCTCAAAATCTTCCACTACTTCTCCACTACATAAAAATTGCTGGCAACATTCTTATTTATAGTAATATTTTGAAATCTACTTTGACTAAAAAGAAAAATTTGTTCCCATATAATTTTGACTCTAAATTATTTTTAGACATAAATTAAATAAATTTAAACATACAAAATTCTAACAGTCTGAAATTCCGACTCCACCTTTGAATTAGTCATGAAACAGTATGTATAATGCGAAATGAATATATCTCTTCTTGAATCTTATGTGATCTTCAATCTATGTTTATCCATTTTGTTAAGTACGAGTAGGTCCCAAACAGTGTTGTTCCTCCTTCCTTATGCATGCATACTCCAACAAACTAGGCAAAAAATTTGGTCAAAAGGGGGTCAAATTGAAAAGATGTTGATTTTTTTCCCAGTGGGAATTGAGAAAAAAAAAAAGTGGTTTTGAAGGTTCATTAATCTCTTACACAGCATTTAGAGAAATCTTGGATATTGCCCCTTTCTCTTTTGGCCTATAACCCCCACTTGCCCCATTCAAGCTGTCTCATGCAACGCATCTGCCTGAAAAACTTTCCCATCTCAACACACTAATAACATCAATATTCATCAATATTTAATTTCTTTCTCTTTGTTTTTTATTTGCTTAGTCATGAAGAAGGGGACCTCAAGATTTTAATAGGAATAAGGCTTGGGAATTTTGTCATTTGCTTCTCAAACTTAATCATTTGGCCAATGAATTGGCTACATCCATCAGATTATGTATACCCAATCTACTATTTTAGAGTACTCTCTGATGCAGTTTAGTGGCTAAAAAGTCACAATTTAAATTGCGTGTGAAGTCCTAATAAAACAAATGAACATTTAAATTCAGTGAGTTTCTTGTCGTTGCTACTTAATTATGTTCGATCACTTTTATTATAGGTGCTATGTACTATAACTCTTTGGAGAGTCGATATTTTTCTTTTTGTTAAAAAAATTCTTAACATTTTGTGAATCGTTAACTATGATGACTAGCTTATAGCATAGTAATATGACTAGCTTATAGCATAGTAATATTTTCTTTTAAATAGTTCGCGAATACATAAATTTTTCAAAAAATTTGAATAACATTTATTGAGGAAGGTAAGGCAATCACTTACCAAGGCGATGATCAGTAGCTGGTCCAAGAGGAAAATCGCCACATGAAACTGAGACACAGTCCCCACTAGGTAAAAACTTGCCCGCACCGAATGTTTACACCCGACCAATAAACAAATGACACGTGTCACTTATTTAACTACAATTATTGGCACTTAACCATAGTTAATTACCATATTTTTTGCTCATGGTCTTAATTAATAAGTAATATAAAAAATCCTTAATATCTTGATATTCTCACTTATACTCTTAATGGTAACGTCACTAACCACATTTCAAACTCGAGGGCCATCAGCCCATCACAGGCAATTTTGTTCCCCTCTATCACTGGCCCTTGTGAAATACAAAAAAATTCCAGCAGTATAAACATTTTTAACATCAACAAATTCATAGAATAACCTTCACAAATTTGCACTTGACCTTTTCCTCATGCAAGATTTTCTTTTCAAAATGAACAAGGTATAGTCCTTAGTTTTATAATTTTTCAAGCACATGTATATATATACAGAAATACGAAGTTAATCAATCTGATATATGTCAATTATTTTATGCCTATCGCTTTTAATCACAACTCTCAACCACATGGTAATTTCGAATTTCGCCTTCTTATTTCCAATGGGAAAGTTAAAAAATGAAGAAAGAATGACACAATATTTAAAAATTAAGCCTGAGAAGAACAACAAGAAATAATAGAGAGATAATATTGATTCTAAAATTAAGGTATTAAGATTTTAGTTCCTTTTAAAAAAAATCTATTTATTAAAAGTAGGGATCCTAATAGACTTTAGTTTTTCATCTATGGTTAATTTAACTATATTGGGTGTAACCACCTGGTGCGGATAAGTTTTACCTGTCCCAACTCTTACGTGAGACAGCAGAGAGGGGAATTATTCCGCAATAGGTGAAAGTCTGAAGGGGCAATTAATGTTTCATGGAGGTAGAAGGCTTATGGGTCGTGAATTTCTTTTCCCTAGAAAAACCAATTAGTATCGGAGAAATAAACATCGGTTAATTTTGTGTCAAGAACGCGGCAAATCAAAGAATGCAAGCATTATTCGAAATAATTGGCGTAAACCGTTTGCATGTGACTTTTTCTATATCGAATTCATACAGAAAATTAAATGTTCGACTCTCATGCTTCGAACACAGCTGCATAAATTGAAATGAAGAAGTATTGCATTAGAAAGAGGTTGCCGACGTGGATTTATCAACTGTTTATTTCTCGTCACAAAAAAAAAAAAAATGTTTTGTTCCCTGAATGGACACTCGACTCTATCAAGACTTGGTCTTATAATGCCCTATTGGGTATTTGTGGGGTCATTTTTGATGTTCCTTTTCCATCTAAATGGAAACATACTGTTCCTTAATTATCCCTACCAAAAGGATTTTTCTACAACTTGTTGCCTAGTAACTTACTAAACTTGGGTTGACAGTGGCCCCCGCATACATTTCAACAAACTTAATTGATGCATCCACTCAATTAATTAATGATATTAGTATTTTTCCTTTTAAAAAGCTTGCTAGTTGGTGGCTTGGGTGTGATTTTAATTATGTTATTAATAGAAAATCTTACGTAATGTTCCACGTTGTTAATACATAAATTGTATATGATGTAACGCCTTCATGTATATTCTGCTGATGAAATTTCATGATTTGATTGTATTATTTTTTTTGAAAAAAGAAAAGTTAGCATTTCTTTTAGAACCTCGAAGGTTCATGAATATGTTTGAAAAAGCTATTCAAATAGTGGGTTTAAAAGTTAACATAACAACTGAAGAATAGATTAATAGGATCAAGTCAACCTCAGTTATTTAAAGCATACTCAACTAAACTAATATTAGATTGTAACCTACAAATTGATTACCAAAGAGAACTTGTCAACATACGACAGGACAAATTAGATTGATAAGACAAAATAGGTGAGCGATAAGATTTCGTTCTTCTAGTGTATATTCCCATTTTTGCGAAGTTTAATCCAGTTTTGAGGGTATTTTTGGTCAATGAGGCTTCATTACGCATCTTGAAGCCGGCTATGTTATGCAGGCGTTTGGATAATATTTGGTCGAAATTGAAAAAAGTTGAATATAGAGTGTTTGGAAATTAATTGAACACGAACTAGACTTGGAAACAACTATTAAAGGTATGTGAGTGAAAATTATTATTATTTTACTTGAAATACTCCTCAAATAAAACTTTCAATAATTCACCTATACTTGAAATATTGAACTCCAATATAGGCAAATATCAGAAAGTATTATTTATGATCACATCATTTTAAATTAAAGGTGTCAATTTTTATGAGTTAATTTTTCTGGTGATCATTTAGCTTAAGTTAGTATATATCGAGTAAAGTCGCTTTTTTTTTATCAGTACAAAATTATTAAACTTAACCCAACCCTCCCAGAAAATAGTATAACTTTCTGGTGCCGAAAAGATGATTTGGTGAAAGAGTATATTTATGAATTAATATTATTGACGTGATACAAAATTTATTTAAGAAACAAAAAGGAAGAATTTGCAAAATTCATAAGTTGAATGACCATTTAAGAAAATTGGAAGTTTAGTAGGTAATGTAGCCATGTCATCTTTCAAGTAGTGAAAAGTAGATTTTTTGGAGAGGCTGGGTTAAGTTGGATGGTTTTATAGTGTGAAAAAAAGCGCCTTCGCTCTGTAATTGGCTTAATCTGGATGACAATTTGAGAAATTGAGTCCAGTTTTTAACCATCTTTCTTAAGCGAACTCTTTAACCAGTGTCATAGTTATTTATTGACTCAGTCTATCTATTTTTACTTTTCTAAGTCATTTGACTAATTATCTAATTGATGGTAACTGGATATGAAAATGACGGTAATATTCTGAAGTGATTGCAACTAGTAAGGGAGCAAGATATAGTGGGACAATGGTTTTGCTTGGGAGCATCACATCGGAAGATCACCAAGTCAAAAAGAAACTTTGGCTGTTATAATTTATCATTTAGTTGAACCGAATAAACAATACAAACACATCATCTCAATATGTCCAATTAACCAAAGCCATTACATGCTTAATCACGTGGTTTTGGATAAGGAAATAGCAACAAGAAAAGAAAAAAAAACGATTGGTATTTTGATGTGATCCTGTGAGTGAACTAAGAAGTGGAAGAACCTATAGAACATGATTAAGATCTCAAGTGGAAATAATAATTGAATAACATAATTCAACTTTCAAGCAAGAGATTCCAAAAGAAGGTGAAAGATGAGATTTTGGACTTTATAAGTAATTTTTTACTCGTTTAAAATAGTATCTTTTACCTATGTAACAAGTAAAAATATGTTCTAAATCTAAATGACTGATTATAGAGGAACCTTTTCATTTTTAAAGGCCGGTCCAATATATTGCTTTCTTCTTGTGCATGTTTCGTTACAGAGGGTTGATATACATGCACAACCTTTGTCGGTATACTCAAGGATTGACTAGTTCTTATTTGGAAGGTTGCAATTATCTGTTACAATTTCTACTCGTGCTAATAGTTTAGCACATTTGTTGTACATTCTTACTATGGACTATGGAGTCTTGAAGCACAAAAAGATTATATTTGTTGGTGTCAATTGAGAGGTCTGTGAACTTTTATTGCTCTACATGTAGCTTTTGTCCTAATAGATTTCATGTCACGTCTATTCGAGCATAGAGGGACGATCTTAATTCATTCTTGGATGATCAAAAACTTGAAAAAGTCACAATTGTTTATCAACTTTACGTGATAAATATGCCCCATAAGTAATTGATAAGATAATGACCGGTTAAAATTAATAAAATTCAACATAAATTCTTCACTCTCATCATATTCAACCGAAAACTATCATCGAAGAATTAAAATGAAACCAAACAGTTTGTTGCTATAATAATTTTGGTTAAGTACCCACATAAAAGCTGAGTGAGCTTGATATAAGTATATTAATATATAAATTTCTCAATGTTCAATGTGTACAAAGATTACAAATGTATAGCACCAAGTGGGAAAAAGCTTGATTAAAAATTTAATCAGAAAAAAGGGAAAATTGGGGAGAATCTTCAGGTGTTGTATGGCAACATGGGATAACTTCCAAAATTATGGTCACAAGGGCCAGCTTGATTTGAAGACAACCCTTCACATCCAATTTCTTTCTGCATCTTTTGCATTTGTTGTGCTTCATATGCCTTTGCTCTCTGCAACATAAAAAATATTCCAATTGTTCCTTTAGTAGTCACAAAAAGTAAGAATTTTTGTGGCACTCAAAAAATCATTTTAATAGTGACTAAGTAAGAAGTCATGAGTATGTACTAAATTTTAATTTATTTTATTGACGCGATCTAGAAGAAAACAAAAAAAACTACCTGTAGTGACACGAGAATGTTTGATTCTGAGTTGAAATCGTAGCATGAACTTGCTGCAGTAAGTTTCATGGAGAGGAACTGGATCCAACAAATTCGAAGAAGTCAATTTATTTGTTCCATTTTTTATATTCAACTAAGAAAAAAAAATCTATTTTTAGTAATTTATTATCTGAACTCACCTCCACTTGATTTTGCAAGGATTGCACGTAATTAATAATTTCATCCAACATTCCCGCCATGCCCATTGTCTGGAATTCGATTAAAATGGAAAATTGTAAGTCAATTTAAAATTCTGCTTTTTTCATTATATTTTTGAATTTAAAAAAATATATATTGTCAATGTAAATATCATTCAGGATGTAGACCTTATAGCACCCTGGAACAATATCTTGCAAGCACCTCAGTCTTTCATTGATTTTTCCTCTTCTAACCTGAACCAGACATAAAAAAGTGCATTAGTCACAAGTTCACATTTTGTGAAATAGTTTACAGTTAATTTCACCAGATAATTATGGAAAATATAGAATATATTCTTAATTACCCTTTCTGCTAAGCTGTGACTATCAGTTGCATGGCCTCTTTTGGCTCTAACATGGACCACATCTCCTGGTTTCTCATCACTTTTCACTCTCTTTCCTCTTCCTTTATTCTGGAAATTAAAAACCAATATCAGCACCAGCTATCATAATTAGAGAATGTTAAGTTAATTAATTGATCACTAACATTAATTTAAAATTAACTTACGCTTCTCCTTTTATTTCCAGTGGCAGAAACTGCAGGGGATGAATAAGCTGAACTACTTTCTGGGTTTTCACTAGTTTTCCTCTTTTTGCTTTCATTAATTCCTTGAAAAATTTCTTGTAAACTTCCTGGAAATTCAGCTACTTGAGTAAAAATATTTTCATGGGAAAATTCCAATGAGCTTTGTATATTGAAACTTGACATATCTGAGGAACAAGGAATTGTCATTTCTGGAAACTGGTTCATGAAATTGATATTCGAATCGAAGTTTAATAAAGAAAATGGTGAGTTAGTAAAATTTTGTATGTCTGGATTGAATTGATGATCAGCCATTTGTGCAACTTGTGTATTATAAAATGGTCTAGTTGTGTTCTTTTTTTATGATACAGAGCAACTTGATGACTGCTATATTTATAGATAGCAATAATAGCATGGAGTGTGAACTTTTTTTTTTCTTTTTTGCTTTTTCATTAATTAAAGAATGAAAAAAGTGAAGCATTTTAGAGGCCACGTTGAATTTTAAGCTTCTATAGTTTTGTTCCCCCTGCTGGACCCAATATTCAGGAGATACATCCAATTACACTGGGACCAGCTTCAGGCATTGGTTTCCAATCAACAAATTATTGGTAATTTGTGGTACTGGTTAGTTTAGCAAGGTTATAAAATTAGTTTATTTTGAAAAATATTTTTATTAAGAGTATCTTTTGAAAAAAAAAATTCTGAAGAGTAATTGTTTATATTTGACTAATCAATTTGAAAACCACTTCTATCAATATTATAGCAATACTTTGTGCTTGATTAATGTTCTAAAACTACTTATGTGAAAAAACTAGTACAGTACATATTTTTTTTTAGTCTGAAAAAACAACTTTTGATACTACTCAAAAGTACTTTATTTTTTCCTAAAAACTTGACCAAACACTCAACTTTCTTAAATAAGCACTTTTAACATCCTTAAAGCTTGGTCAAACAAGCTATTAGAACAAGAAAAAAAGAGAAGGAAAAAAGTGCACAATTTTTTTTTAATATAATTTTTTATAATTAGAAGTCATGGTCAAGTAAAAGAGCAGTAGTTTGGTGAGCTGGTCCCTTTTCCAATATATATAAAATAAAAGTGTTTTTCTGCTTAAAGAAAAGAATTAGTAACAGATTCAGAGTATAAAGATCAAAATATAAATTTAGACATGTATTTCTACCTTTAAATAACAAAGGGAGAGGGACAAGAAGGTATAGACACTATAGTATTTTAAAGTTATAGTCTAATAGACAGTATAGTATTATGTGGTACATGAGTTAAAATAAAGTTTTGGAAAAGGGACAGGGATAAGACATAAGAGATTGAGAATGATATGGATGCACCTCATTTGATTATTAATAATCAGTATCAAAGTGGTTGATTGGAGATGGGGACACTCACCCTCATATAGATGATCTTGTCATTAACTGAACTAATTCAAAGATTAGTGGACAGTATTAAGTGATACCATGTTATTAGTCACTATTATGCATTTGACTTTTTTTAGTATCAAATTATTACCATTCTGAACTTAATCGTTTGGTGACTGTTAATCTCCACTACCTCAAAGCTAAAATAACACCTCAATGAACGTGGCTGAACATCATAAAAAGAGTACCAGAAACAATGTTTATTGGGATAGAAGTGCATGATTCATTGTAACAATTTGAGGCGAATTAGTTCGAATTTTAGGAATGAAAAAAATTCTGGTAAAGATCGCTTCATCTTTATGAATTTTATGCACACTAATTAAAAATCTGGCTAGTGAATTTTGGATAGTGAATAGTTATACCAAAACAAGTATTTGAAGTGAATTTCGCTCCTTATGCCTGATTCCGCTCAACTCTCCCTTCAGAGCTACCCTTGCCTGCTAATAAATAGTTGGTTAGCAAATATAATCTCCCCTAACAATTTTGTCACTTTTCCGGCTTCAAAGAGTAAGAAGAAAATAAATAGATCTTTGAGTATGTTTAAATATGGTTTTTAAAAAATATTCTTACAAAAATATATGTAGGCTAGGTACTATATGGGTTTATTCAGTCATTTCAATCCTAGTTGTGCCTTGAAGCATATATATGTATTTGTCATTCCAAACTAATTATGGGTTGCGTTGTTAATTGTTAAACACCGCGGTAGGGAATAATTGAGAGAGAAAATTTAACAATTAGAAAAGAAGGAGAACAAAAATTAATTCAAGTTATGGTGTATTTTAAATTTCAAATGAAGTTTATTCCGTTGGACGATGTGAGGGGTTAAATAAGAAAATACCTATGTTTTTTATATTTATAAAAAAAAATTTGCGTGCCATACCCATTTGGTTAATAAGGCTGTGAAAAGAAGCCATTTTTGACTCAGACTCGAAAAGTACCCGAAACAATGTTTATTGGGATAATTTTCATTGTCAATTTGAGGCGAATTAGTTCGAATTTTAGGAATGAAAAAGTGCAGTAAAGATCGTCTATCTTTATGAATTTTATGCACACTAAACGGCTAGTATAACTAATCCCCAAATTATAATATTATTTTTATTACTGTGGAAAGGTGGATAACAATCTGGGATAGCTGATCCGGATAACTTGTTCCCCACTCAAACGACTCCTAAAAGTCGTTGACTATGAATAACAAAGCATAGATTAGAGCATCAAGAAAGCTGGAATAGCTCAGTTGGTTAGAGCGTATGGCTGTTAACCATAAGGTCGGAGGTTCGACCCCTCCTTCTAGCGTTTCCATATTTTTTTTTCCACAAAATTTTAGCTAGAAATCAGTTAGCTTTTCTCTTGATATCAATTTTTGAAAACCACTTTTCAATTTTTCCAGTTGCTCTATTTTTGCTTTAGATTCGAATCTGTTTCTTCTATCGGAAGATTGCAAGTATGAAGAAACCCTAGAAATATTTACAATCTCTTCTTGCATTATTAAGGTAAAATTGGTCATTAAATACGTGTAAAATCACATTAAATGAGAATGGATTGATAGAGGAACAGTAAAATAGTTTATTTCTGAGAAACGCATGGCTATTGATGATCAATAGTTCAGTTTCACATTTTCTGCATATAGGGCAAAAATATAAGTACTATTATTTTTATTATTTCAGTTGTGCTCAGAGTCTTAATTTGATCTGCTCTATGATCATATCTGAGTTTCTTTGAGTTTTAATTTGGTATTTTTCGATACAGCTTCTATTGACTTAATAATTCTACCAGAGCGACAAACAAAAATGTTAAATTCTATCCCTAGGTTGTTGATAAAATGTAAAAAGAAAGACTTGTCCTGTAAGACTGAAATTTTAGATTCTGTTTCTAATTGGAATCAAGTAGAACAAGATGAAAGACATGCAGGACGATGTGTTATATGCACTTTTTTTTTTTTTTTTTGGCGGTTGTTTCATCTTAATAAGCTTCAAAATCATTGCTCTATTTCTCTGGACTGAAACATGTGCGGCATATATTTGCATGTTGTAGTTTGATGATATGCAGTTCTAGTTTAACTCTAATTGGACCAATGTGAGAACTAGTAAACCAACTAGGCGATTCTGAACATAACCAAGAATATTTGTTTAAACTGTGTCCTGGAAGTTCTTTAGAAAGAGATATTCCTGAAGGAGCAGCTGCTATAGATAATTGTGAAGATAACTATGACATGACATCCAGTATAGCACTGAAGAAGAAGAAGAACAATTTGACGGGGTTTCTGTTAATTTCTTACCAGACAATGATTATGAATTACTTGCTGAAAGAAAGAGAAAAGCACTAGCTGCTTGCGAGCATAAACAAACTAAAAAGAAACATGGAAGCATACGGAACTAAAAGGAAGCAAGAAGGACAAACGATTGGAAGGCCAAAAGGATCCAAAAACACGGTAAATGTTGAAGTCAGAAAGTTATTAGGAGAGGCCACTCTTTGCTATGCTACTGGTAAATATACAGAGCCATTGAAACTGTTAAAGGAAGTTATTCGGTTACAACCTATGCCTGACGCATTTCATACACTTGCTCTTGTTTATGATGCAACTAGGTAATTTGCCCGCGCTTTGCGCGGTAATAATCACCCCATTAAGCTTAGAAATGATCCTTACCTAATATTCGAATATTAAAAATAACAAATTTGTTTTGTAAATGTAAAGATATGAAGATCATTCCAACATAAATTAGAAGATTTGAAATCGACACATATCTCAAGAACTTGTAACTAATGATTACTAAAGTTAATATTTGATCACTTTATCTTCTACTGATCTTAATATTTGTTCTTTGATTTAATTGGATTCTCTAAAGTTTATTTGAAAGCTGCAGTTAGATCGATCGGATACTGCAATCACTCCTATTACAACTGATCTATCAAAAGAAACCTATCAAGGGTAAAAGTTTAACTTGTCAAGCCTCCGCCTGAATGATTTTCCTGACTATTCTCCTTGGCTCCATCTGCTTTGCTTGGAAACCTCTTTTCCTGTCAAGCCAAAGATGATACACGCGAGCAGCCATAGTCATTCTATTAATTGCTGAACTTGAGTTATTTCCTCTAGCATGAACTTCAGCGCATCTCAGTTCCTCAGGCCATAACATTCTGTTAATCCCCTGCCAATGCAGCAATTTACTCCATATGTGCAGAAAATTCACACTTAAAAAATAAGTGAGTTATGCTTTCCATTTTAGTTGTACACAGTGGGCATTCTCAATCAAGAATCAACAACAACAACAACAACAAGAAGCCTGGTATAATCTCTACCTTTGAAAGGTGTGTTCCGAAAGACCCTCGGCTCAAGAGAGGAAAAGAGAGGAAAACAAGGAAAACAAGACAAAATGATAGGGCCAAATATACCGAAAGCAATATGAAAACAAGGAATAACAAAAGCGAGAAACATGGAAGAACGATCGGAAAGAAAGGAATTAACTAATAGATAAATAAGATAAACAAAGTACACACCCAACAAATATAAAGCGATCAAATGCAAAAATCAAATGGCAATAAACAAATGAGCAAAGCTAACACTCCTATGGTGAAAGGATAAGTCACCTAGCCTTCTATCCTAATCCTAGTCCTCCACAACCTCCTATCTGATTCTCATGGAACACGTCTAATCTTCTTCCATCCGAAAGTCCAAGCCAACCCTCACACCTCCGCACCTGGAGCATCGTGTCTCTCTCTTCACATGCCCATCCTTATGTGCTGCCACTCCCACCTTGTCTCGGATATCTTCAATCCTAATTCTATCCCTCCTAGTGTGCCCACGCATCCACCGCGTTCACATTTCCGCGACTTTCATCTTCTCGAACGGACATCTCTCGACCGGCCAACACCCGCTCCGTACAACCTAACCACCACTTTGTAGAACTTGCCTTTAAGTTTTAGTGGCATTTTCTTATCAAAGACACGGGAGGCGAGCCTCCATTTCAGCTCGCACCAATATGATGTGAAATATCGTCGTCGATATCCCCATCTCCCCGTATAATAGACCCAAGATACTTGAAACTTCCTTTTTTTGAATGGCTTAGCCCCCATCGCGGGTGCGCCACCGAACCTCGCACTCCAAGTATTCTCGTCTCGTCCTACTCAATTTAAATCCTTTAGACTCCGATGTCTCTGCCCTCCACTATCGTTAACTTGCTGCGAGTCTCGTTGACTATGTCATCCGCGAACAAATAGTATATTTGTCGCGTAATTCATCCATCACCAAGGCAATAAACAGAATACCGTCCTTACCCTGGTCTTAGC
The DNA here is from genome assembly GCF_029784015.1 of Lycium ferocissimum. NCBI lineage: Eukaryota > Viridiplantae > Streptophyta > Magnoliopsida > Solanales > Solanaceae > Lycium > Lycium ferocissimum. Next base: position 4,331,679 of record NC_081346.1, read on the forward strand.
TCTATCATACATGTCCTTTATCGCTTTAATGTACACCACAGGTACACCTTTAGCCTCCAAGCATCTCCATAGGACCTCTCAATCAAGAATCGTCTTCTCTATTTTTGTGTATACGAAATGTTTTACACCTAGGAAAAATAGAAATATGCTACAAAAGAAGCTCATTTGTACTTGCTGTGATTCTCATGGAACACTTCTTTCCATCCAAGCCCAAGAATTTCTAAGCCATCCTTATGTGCTCCATTTGTATCACTGCAAACAAAATCCACCATTACAAACGATTCTAGCACAACTATGACAAAAAACGCTTCCATGGAGCATGGTGGAAGGTGATCTTAAGGGTTGCGCTAAATAGTATATTAATTTTCAATAAACAGAATATTGCTAAAGCACTGTATCTAGAGAGTGGATATATAAGGAAAACTCGGATGAAGAAAATAAAAAGGTCTTGTTAGATTCAAAATCAGAGCAATTTGGGGTTACCTGCTGGATTTAGCAATTTGTAAATTCGAAACAAAGTAGTTATTTTTTATGGGGCCGGGCAACTCTAAGCCACATCTTTTGATTATAATAAGTTGGGGTTTGGGGACCAAATTCCATATGCTCATAATGACACTAATACATTTGGCTTTGTCAATTAGCCTTTGCTTTTCATTTGAATTTTGTTTTCAATATCAGTATTTTCATATCAACAAATAACCATCAATTGACTCACAAAAAAAAAACACCAATAACAAAGTAATTATCTCAGGCCATGGCATTCAATTTGTTCGTATTGATGCAAAGATCTTTCAGTTGTGTAGATTAAGTGTCACAAGAACTTTAAGATGAAGAAGAATCCACCTAAAGTTAAATGGACTAAAGCACATAAACAGCAGCATGGAAAGGGCATAACTCAGGACTCAACATTTGAATTTGAGAGGAAGCATAATAGGCAGGAGAGATGTGACAGGAATGTAACTGAGAACACTCTTTAAGGTCGTCAAGAAAATTGATATAATCAGAGTAGATCGGGAGGAGGGACATATTACAAAGACGATGAAAAGAAAGAAAGCCAAGGAGCAGAGAGAAACAACAAAGGAGCTCAAGCAGAGCAGAGCATGGTCAAAGCTCCTGCTGTGCTGGACAAAGAGCCATCTCTTACCCTGTCGATCAAGGTCAAGGTTTCGCAAAAGCAGTTAGAGGAAAATCGAATAGAGGAATGAACATTCCTATATTATATATTCTCAAACTAAATATAACTTTTTGATTACTTATAACTGTTCTAATCTTAAAATTTATCAAGAAGTACGCACTCTATCAATCGAGGTTGGGTTGAATTTTTAGATTCTTTTATAGTTTTGGAAATAAAAAAAGAAAAAACCAAAAATCCCAAACAAAGAAAAAACAACATGCCAATCATAATTCATATCAAAGTCTCACAGTTAATTTCAATATTATTGACTCCCAAAATAACACAAATGACAAAATTAAAAACAAAAAATCCATGCAAAGGAAAAATAATACGTTAATCATAATTCATATCAAAGTTGTACAGTTCTAAAACTAAGTATAAAATTTACCAGTCACAATGAAGATTTCCGTTAATCTGTTTGTTTCTCCACTGCCTTGGATGCCGTTGGAATCGAGAACATGAAGATCTTTGTTTGAAGTAATTCCTTAACTACATCAAGTCTCTCATATCTTCCTTGAAAGCCATTTAATAGAAATAGCAATAGAATTTAAATGAATCTTGGTTTATGTAGAAACTAACAATCTCATCAAAGTATTTAATTATAGAAGTAAAAAAGCAAAATAAATGTCAAAAGAGAAAGATTGCGCCGTCAGTTAGCACATGGAGAATCTCAATATTTGTGTAACTTCAAAGAGGTAAAAATAACGGAAAAGAACACATATTCTGTCCTGCATTCCTTGTCGGAGAAGTTGTTTGGATGAATTGGAAACGTTAAGTCTGGGGTTTGAAACAGTGGCGTTACGAGATATTTGAAGCGGTGCTTTTCGTTTAAAAGGTAGAAAAATGAAGGAAAAATAGGAGCAGTGCAACTTTTGACCTTTTATTAAACGGGAAAATAAAGAAAATAGCAAAAAATTGAGAGAAAAGATAAATTGCCTTCCTGATAAGTAAGTCCTGCCACATCACTGAGCCAAATATGAATAAACCTGCAATTTCTGTACTGCAGTACGCAAGAAACACCCCAAATATGAATAAACCTGCAGCTTCTGAGCAAAATGAGTTCCAACAACCAATATTTTACGGTGAACAAAGGATAGTTGTTAGTACGACTTTGTATATGTTAGGCTTGATAAACAGACCAAGGCTAGAAAGAGTGGATGTATGATATAGCTATAATTGCAGGCATCCTAATGTTCCACCTAAAATCATTGAAATATGTAATTTTGAAATAAAATAGGCCATAACATAGCAAAAATTGGAAGAGTAAAAACAAATTCTCAAGGATGATAACTTCTTCTCTAATGTTGTTCAAGAATTCAGCGAATAGAATTCGAATGTTCAACTTTCCCCTACAAACGCTTTTAATGGAACCCGAATAATACTTTAAAGTATGGTACTAACTTATCGAGCAAACACATACAAAAACTGGCAAATAAACCGCATAAAACATTAGATGAAAAACTCATTAAGTGAACACATTCAAGATTAATCAGATCTCATAGAAGGGACGACAAAATAACCAAAAGATCCAAACTTTATTGGTACGAACCAACCTAAATCAAGGAAAACCAATAAAAAAATTAACATAGAAAATGATTCACCGTAATTGGAGATACATTTGTCAAGTTCGAATTGCAGATGCTATCCTCAGTTTTCTTCTTTTTTACGCTATTTTTTCTTAACATAATCTTAAATACCACTATTAGGACAAACAATGTGAAAGCCAAGTAGAAAGAAATAAGAATGAACATGAGGAAAATTTACACTGGAATCCAATGGTCAGATAAATTGTCGCTACGACGACTGTCGCAGAATGATCAGTAAGACCAATATAAAGCCTGCGTGGAAAATATAGGAAAAGAATTTAATAGAGAGCTACAGGAAGGCTAAGATAAACCAAACATGAAGCTTTGTACGTACCTAATTCAGATCTTTCTGACGCCTTTCTCCCATGGTGATTTCTTCTCTGCCTTGAATGCAACTGGAACTGAAGTTTTTGTTTCATACGGGTGTTGGGTTGAATTTGTTTCCATTGTTGATTGTTGGTTGTTGATTTATTCTCTGATTTTAGCCCACTGTAACTGAAGAGGTGAAGATTTTGATTTGAAACAGGTTATAGAGAATTTTGGAAGTCGCCGATTCATTTGTAACTGAACACTTACTTTTTTTTTAGATATAATAATTGAGTTTATTGTGTTAAAAATAGATGTAAAAGCCCAAAAAATTGACAAAATAGAATAAATATGTTTCCTCATCAATGAGAGATGCCACGTGGCAGGTCTAATGCCCAGCTTTATATTATTATATAGATTATCTTTAAGGGCTCGAAGTATTTAGAGAAAAAGAATTTTAGCAAAAACTAAGAGAGTTTAACATGCATCTTATGTTTTGTTTTTTTTGTTTTTCATTTCTTTCCCTTCATCCTTTCTCAGTTGGTGTAACAGTACAAACACTGTATTGTATACAAAAAGAGATATTTTCCACTTTACCATCCAAAATGTAGAAGATAGGAAGGCTAAAAGATATTTAGAAAATTCAAATATCGAAAGGAAGATGGTATATTACAACAAAAACTTACTGAAAGGAAATGCGCCCTTATTTCTTGAATCACTATTTAGATTTCTAATAAATAATAAAAGGCGAGAAAGTTTAAAATTCTCAATCAGTAGATATTAAAAGAATGCAGTCAGCTCTTTGATCAACATTTCGATCAAATGAGTTGTGAAATATATTGCACATAAGCACATGTTGATTATTAGCATTTCCCCCCCCCCTTCTTAAAGTTAGGGATTGGTATCATACCTTTTATTATTGCAGCGTAACTATCATAGTCAACAATCTGGAAAGCCGACCTACATTGCATTAAAAATCAGAGAAGCTTCTAAGGGAAGATCTCACATACTGCAGGAAAAGATATAGAAATTTATAAGAGTCCATATTTCATGGTCATCCTAGAAAATTTGGACATATCAGTAAGAAAATTGAGAGATAAAGCTAGCCTACTTATGGGAAATCAGTGGAAACCAAACAACAAAAAAGTATTTATTGATCCTTTGATAATAAGTACCCCTTTTTCTGGTGGGATTAATTATCATAATCTCAGAGCCAATTTTTAGCAGCAACAACAGCGCGAGGAACTAATTGTCTCTGTGCCACAACCACAACCATGGACTTGTAAATCTCCACAAGCGCCCTCTCATCATAATCTTTGAATTGCCTCATCCTAAATCCTCTAAAATCCTACCAAGCCCACTACACATACACCTTAAATTAGCAAGTGTTCACATATGCATCCCGTTCTTTTATGCATAGAGATGTAAAAGAACTTTCTACACGGTACATAGACAAACGATATCCTAGAAAATTGTGAAAAGAAATTCATTATTATTCAAAAA